>NW_010393657.1:0-2431 GCF_000710305.1 Buceros rhinoceros silvestris | reverse complement strand
AACCATTTTATGTCATTTCTTTTTTTTTTTTTAGGCAGGTCTGTGTTTAGCCCATATCCAGGGCTAAACTACAGCAGTTGCTCTATCACGGAAAGGCCCCTCCTCAGCCTAGAAAGGAACAAGAAAAGCAGAGGAAGGCCATGACTTGGAATGAAAACATATCTAATGAAAAAGCCAAACTAGTGCCCATATAAAAGTACACAAAGTCATACTCAGCCCAGCAAATGTATGGTGGTCACAACAAGCAGAAAAGAAGTCCTCAGAAGAAGGAAGAGCAGCCAGGTCAGAAGGAGTCTGAGCAGAAGCCCCTTCTCTGCATCAAGCATCTCCCTTTATAACGAATGTGACATTTATGGCATGGGATATACCTGTAGCCATCTCAGGTCAGCTGACTTGAAACTGCTAATGTCCAGCAAAACCAGGACAAGGCACCAGCAGAGATGGAAGGACCCTTCTTGTGGTCTTCTCCATCCTGTCTCCTGTGCATGTATTTCAGCAATTCAACCTTCATAAAAATTCTTCTTAACTAATTACAACAACTTTAAACACCCTGCTATGGAAGTTTTGGTGTTTGTAATTACAGGAATTTGGCAGACAACACAGGACAGCGTACCAAAGATTGTCTGTCTAGCATTACCCATGATGTTGGAGTTAAGTTGCAGGGCGACAGTAGGAGAGTGGTATAGTCAGAAAGCTATTTAGAACAGTGGATCGGCCCAAGGTTATTGCATGCACCTGGCACCCCAGCAAGCGTATCCCTGCCTGCTGGGTGTCATTCATCAGTCCCAAAGCTTAGGGCTCTGCCCCTGCTAGGTTAGCTTAGTTTTGAACTTATTTCAAAGATCTGAAGTCCAGAGAGATCGTTATTAAATTGAGCTCCACAGAGACAGAGTTTTCATTGCACGAGAAAGTTCAATCGTAGATTTGGAAGAACAAAATGCAAGAGAGCAGCTACAACATAACTAATCTCAGGGCTTAAATCTGATATCTCTTTGGTGACCAGGTCTTCTGAAACTGTTTTTTCACTTTGATGATATAAATACTAGATGATGTCTTTTTTTTTTTTTTTAAATACACTGGCATTTTACTATTACATGGCTGAATCATTTGTAAGGAAAAAGAATGTGATGAACTGCTTTTTTTAATGTCTTTAAAAATATGACAGTATTTCTGTACCATTTAAACCTCAAGTTGCTTTCTCCCTCTTCCCATTTTGGAACGGAAAGAAATATTTCAGTGTTTCCTGATGAAAAAGCTGTTCGGAAGTTGTGACAGACTGATTAAGCTATTTTGTTTTCAGAAAACAAACATTGTAGTCTAGTTTTCAAGTTTCTGAACATCTTTATTATATAGGCAAAATAATTTTCATCAGAAATGGACACTTAAAATGACAAAATCAAAACATTGTTCCAAAATTGGTGAAGCACTTTAATTTTATTTTTTAAATGATATTTTTTCCAGACTGTTTAAAAAAGTCTTAATAAACCGTATTTCATTTGAAGTGGTAGAAGAGAATTTCAGAAATACCTTTTAAGAATTTTGCTGAACAGCTCTTTCCTGAGCAATGATATGCAAGAAACTGGGTTTTGAACTGTCTGTAACCAAAATGCTGAGTCTGACTGAATGGCAACAACTCACTTTCTATACTCAGCCCTTCGCATATGCTTTGTATTCAAATACCAACCAGAGGTGGAACAATAGCACAATAGCCTTTCTAGGCCCTACACTTTAGAGAAATGCAGCAAAAGCCTACCCCAAAGGTACAGAGATGAAGCAATTTTTATGACGAAAAGGCTGAGGTATTGAATGCCGCCTTTGCCTCAGTCTTTAAAGGTCAGACCAGCTCACTGAATGCTCAGCCTCTTAAACCAGAAGGCAGAGGTGGAGAGCGGAATCAAGGCCCCATAGTCCAAGAGGGAACAGTAAACGAACTGCTGCACCAATTAGATGTGCAGAAGTTTATGGGTTTGGATGGGATCCACCCAAGGGTACTGGGGAAGCTGGCAGAAGTGCTCACTAAGCCACTTTCTGTGATTTACCAGCAGTCCTGTCTAATGGAGGAGGAACCACTCAACTGGAGGTTAGCCAATGTAATGCCCATCTACAGGAAGGCTTGGAAGGATGATCCAGAGAATACAGGCCTGTCAGTCTGACCTCAGTGCCAGGGAAAGTTATGGAGCAGATCATGCTGAGTGCCATCACATGGCACATACAGAATAGCCAGGTGATCAGGCCCATCAGCAAGGGTGTCACTGGTTGGCACTGAGGTGGCACCAACCATGGGACAAATTCTCTCTCCAATCACCCCTTCCCCGTTCCAGGAGAAAAGGGTCAAGGAGAGATAAAAAGAAAATGTGAGCGAGGCCTCATGTTTAAGGTTAGGAAACTAAAACAGTTTTCATAACAATAGAACCACATTATATACAAAACC
>NW_010393656.1:26063-45564 GCF_000710305.1 Buceros rhinoceros silvestris | reverse complement strand
AAACAAGGAAGTCTTGCCCAAACCGGGACACAGCCTTATAATTCAGGGGCAGAACAACAGAGCTGCAGAAGGAAACCGCTGAGCTGCAAACTGATTGACATAAGCTGGTGAAAAACACTTCTGGGTCCACTTTAGGAGTTCTGAAGCACGCTCGCCGTCTGACTGTAACTGTTCAAGTACACGGCATCTAAGTGTCTCCAATGCCAATGACGCACTGTCGGTTTAAGTGCCTAGGTGCACACCTTTCGAAACTTCAGTGCAGAAATGCAGCAACAAGAGCATGACAAAGGCCGTATTTTGGCATAGCTTCTATTAACATTAAAATGGTTAGAACAGCAACAAACTGTCAGTCACGAATTTACCCGGCACTTTAACCCCGGAACAGGGTTTTCAAGCACCATCTGACCTTCACACCAGCCAGAGCTCAAGCACAGCACAACACAGAACAAGTTAGCAGCAGAGCTGCCAAATCACAGCTACTCCTCACAGGGCAGAAAACAGGGAGGCTTCTGACGCTGCTACTAAGCTGCTGCTCTATAAATTTTATGTCTGCATACATGTATAGATAAATACACGGGTATTTATTTACTCAAACACAGTAAGACAAGAGCATGGCAGGCACTGGGAAGAGCTGTTTTCAGTTGGTGCTTCTATTTTCCTTTTGCCTATTCAGTAACTGCTGCTGTCCTTACGTATTCAATAATCATATTTTGATTCTCGCATGGAAGGCTGCTTCATAAAATCCAAGATGGCAGATGGCAAGTTTGGGGTTTTTTGGGGGGGAGGGGGGTGGGGAGAGGAGGGTTTTAAACATACTGATCAACTGTTATAAAGCAATGTCTGATTTATACCAATTTAAATATAGCTGATATTTTAATAAGCTCTGCAAGAGACAACCAGAAATCAGGCAACGTGTCTTTTCTTCAGATGAGCAAAGGGATCACTTTTATTATAGTTTTTGTTTAGGCACAAAAAGATGATGATGATATGGTACTAGTATGCAGAAAACTGTTTCTTTCCTCAGGTATTGAGCCAATATCCATATTTAATATGAAATCTGAAGACCTAAAGCAGGGTGCAGCAAGGTGTAGATGCATCTGTAAGGAATTTTGCTGTGAAAACAGATGGGGTCCCCTTTGAGAAACAGGCCAAGAAAAGGTCATCTTGATTTTGTCCTTGAGCCTGTTGTCAGCTCCAGCCCCTCTGTGGGCCACCCCTATAAACCCAGCCAAGAGGGAACAACTAATTTGGAGGTCTGAAAGTCTTTGGTAAGTCACTCCTTTTTAATCAATACCCCGAGGGACATCCACAATTGCAAGTCACTGCTGAAACTTTTGCACTCTGTTTTCCCCAATGCTAAAAAAAGCATTGACCAAACAGAACACATGATACATTAGGAATGTTTTATTACAATCTATCAAAATTAGCTACTCTTTATGAAACTGGAAATTTCAGTTGCAAACACCACTACAAGTATGTGTCACTTTGCATCAAAACAAATTATAGTCCAACATCACATGTGTGGGTAAGGAAGTGGAGAACCCAAGGCACAAATAACAAGACTGAGATTCATCTTCATCCTTTTCTTCCAGTTCCTCTCCCTAGAAGACTGAAACTCTTGCAAAAGAGAGACTGAAAGCAGAACATCACTCTCTCCTTGTCCCCAACACACACATATCACTCTAAAAGTGACCACATTACACAAGAGTGGATTCTCACCTGAGTGCTAACAAGGATGACTGCAGTCCCGAAGGAAGAGAGGCAGGGAGGGACTTGAGGCTTCGGAAGGCACAGAGATGATTTCAAAGGCACCTCCCCAAAAGAAGCCAAAATCAAACTAAATCTAAATTTCCTCCACAAGAACCCCTCCTCACCACAAAAAGTGAAAAACAGGAAAGTCTGCAAGTTTCTACTTGAAAGAGAGCTAAAGGACAGATCACCAAATGTCAACAAGCATCAACATCCTGTCAGGGATTATTTGTTTATCACCTTGGACTCAGTTGAGATCATCTATCAATCTCCGAGCAGCCTTCATCCATCATTATGGGAAGATCACATCTCCACAGCAGAAAGTTACAACTGTGCGTTCTTGCTCTGTCATCACTTCGGAGTTCCTGCTGCCTATCCTTCAAAATTTTAAATTGTGAGGAGAAGCTGACAGCCATAATGCAACATTAGTCTTAAAATGTTATGTTAGAGATCAGGACTATGAACTCCACACAGAATTTAGGGTGGAATCCCCCTTTATCCCAAAAGGGTCTTGTAATCTGCTGGAAAGACTGCAGATATTACCTACCAGCTTAGAAAAGGAAATTATTATGTGTTATTTTCTGTTATTTTTGCAGAATAATACTACAGAAAACAGATGAGCTATCCGATTTCTTCACTCAAGCATCAGAAAATTCGAGAAATCCACAACAGTAACAGGAGGAGGCTTAAAAACTCTAGCTCTTCCTATCAAAAAAAAAAAATCAGCAAACCACCAAACAAAAAACAAAAACAAAAGCCAACCCAACACCAAAACAAAAAACCAACCACCACACAAAAACCACCAAACAATCCAAGTTCTGACTTTTCTTCCCAAAAGGACATAGCTTGTACTCCGTCCTGTCTGCTCTAGGATGACACGAATCTCTTAATTCCGAAGATGGCAAGCAAAAAACCACCTCTACTCCCTGAGAAAGATGATCACTTCTCTTGGTGCAGTAATAAGTCTGGTGCTCTGGTAGCTGATCCTGAGGTCTGAAGAGACTTGTGATTTATATTTGTTTTGGACAAGAACAGAGACCACAAAAATGACAAATTAAAAGGCCCGAACAACAACAAACTCCTGAACACTAACTGCAAGAGTATACTAACACAGTCAAGACAAGAGATCCAATTCTGATCTAGTGTCAGAAAAAGAACACCGCTGAAAGCACCAGGACTCTCCCTGGGATAACAAGGCCCTACCAGATACAAAGGCCTGAAGGACCGTAATCTAGAAGCAAACCAACCAACTTAGGAGTGTAAAGGTATTTTCTGATTTTGTACTCAATTATCTGTGGACATACACTTGAGACAGGTGCTGTATAAAGACTGACATCAATCAACAGCATAGACAGAGCTATTGTTAAGTGACTGTGCTGCTGCTTCCCAATAGAAGCTGGAAGGGAAAAAAAAACAGCTGCCAAACACACAGCATAAAAATAAAAACCTGAAGAAATTAAAGAACTCAAAGTTCCAATAGTAGAGGGCAATATTACATAAGGAAAAGGATGAGTCTAGGTTAAAAGTCTAACTGGGGTGTGTGTGTTAAGGTTCAGCTCATCGAGGAAAGCTCATTAGTTAATTTTTTGCCATAATTTCTAGAGAATTAGTTGGTTTTTAGGCACAAAAAATTGCCTGAAAGAAATAAGGTTAATTAAGTTACCTGTGAAAACTAATCCAAGAGTTGGGAATTTTCTTTTGTTGGTTTAATTTGGGAAGGCAGTCCAGAAAAATTGTCTAGGATCTGCTTTCGTCTGTATTCTTAGCCAAGAGACCCCATGAACGAAGATGCTGTTACCCAAATGCCATTAACTAAGCGAAGAAACCCAGGCTATTCCCACAAAAAAGAAAAGAATATTAAAAAGTAGGAGATAACAGATATTATAAAAAGCTAGGGCTGGCAATGCTCTTTTACTACGCACTACTTGTTCGTTTGTCCTCATTATAGGCAGTTTCAATCTCTCTTGAACTACTGCAATTTGTCTAATTTATCCCATGAGTAAATGGAAGAAATAACGAATATCAAATACCCAAGCTTTTAAGAAGCCAAATGTCCTTTAAAAACAAAAAAGGAATGATATTTTAAAGGAGATAAGCACAATACAGTCATTTTCATATGCCTGCCCATAGCAATTACGTGGAAGAAAAACGGTACTTAGATGAACTAGCAGTATGTAAAGCACTTTTTCCTCATTTCCTTCCTGTAAAACAGAGAGTGTTGCGCTTTACTACCAGCCTTTGTCTTCAGATGGAGAGCCTTTAATTTAGCAACACGACATATATAATCCATGAAGCACACGACAGATGCCAAGCTAACATGCGTGAAATGTTCTTTCACATTGCAATGTCATTGATTTGATTCCTTTTTTTAAGATTAGGAACACATTCAGTATAGGGAGTCCAATATTGTCTACTGCAATGAATTACTGGAATAATAACAATTAGTATTAAAAAGATATAAGCCTTCTGCAAGAAAACCAACTCTCATTTAGAAAGAACAGATAGGGACAGGCTCTTTTACATACTACTGACATTTGTCAGTCTTCCAAGATGTGAAAGATTTTATTAACTAGTAACTTTTTAAAAATAAAAAACATGCATAAAGCATCTCTTGAGCTATGACTACAGGCAGAAAATTCTACCATCAACTGAGGAATGCAATAATTTGATTATTCACTTGACAACCCCTGACAGTACTATTCCCCAGTTCCAAAAAAAAAAAAAAAAAAAGATGTTACAGCTTTTAACTTTAATAGCCAATGTCAAGTTTAGAAGATGAAGTCCAAAATCCCCACTAGAACAATGGGTTTACTTTTGGTATTTCTGCCAGTATTTAATCGCAAGTCTTGGAATCCAGTTTCAATTCTCATGTATCTTCAACTCCTTTCTTGTGAGCTTCCATTGGGTAATATCTAACAAAGCAGGATTGTCTACATAGATACAAAAGAAAAAAATTTCTTTTTTCAAGAGACAGCAAAGCATGTAGACCACTGAAATCACACTTGGTTCAAGAGAAAAAAATGTCAGTTCAGAGAAGTTTCAGACTTCAGTTCTCTTCCAACTTAGTTTCAAATGACTACAGGTAAAAGAGTATGTTCCATCAGTAGTTGTATTTCAATATTGTTTCAAATGACTACAGGTAAAAGAGTATGTTCCATCAGTAGTTGTATTTCAATATTCCAGTCTTCCTGGAGGTGATAGACCAAAGGAGAATACTTAGAAGGAGAAATTTAAACCAAAAGAACTTTTATGGATACTTATGGGAGGGTTTTTTTTTTTTCCAAAGACTGTGGGGCAGAAAGGGCTTTCTCAAGGGATGAAGACCAGTACCACAAATCACCAAGAGATGGCCTCCCTTTACAGCACAAGGTGTTATTTGTAAGCTGTGTTTTGGCTGTGAAGGGTCTCAAAAAAAAAAAAAAACTGGTTTATTTTCTTCAAGCCCAAACAGCTCTAATTGTTATTGATATATTAACAGTTAGAACATATAGTATCGAAGTGCAAGTTATTTACAATGGATGAGTTAAAAAAAAGCATCTTAAGTCTCTAAATAGATCTTAAGTCTCTAAATGTCCCTCAGAAGACCAGGTTCTTGTTGATCAGGTACACATTTAAAGAAAAAATAAAAAGACAGAAAGACACCTCTCATTGTTACAGCAAAAGATGATGACAAAGCACAACAGGACAGTTCCTCAGATCTTCATTACCTCCCAAGTCTTTGCAGGTATATATGCTCCTTCTCCAGTTCAACAAAAGGATTGTATTATATTTCTCATACATTTTTGTACTTTCAACATAAATGGACCTCTGAAAGATACAGCACTAGGAACACTCAACACATTACTGAGAATTTATGGTGTTTGAATTCTGTGATAAAACACACAGACTGCTCATTCCCTCAGAGGAAGCCAATTTCTTCCCTCTAACCATCAACATCTTTCATATTCTCAGCTTTGAAAAGATCAATGGTTGCAGTGAATTAATGGAAATTTGATTTTTAGTCTGAAGTTCTTTAAATACTCTCAACTCTTCACACATAAGCATCCTCTGTGGTCTTAGAAAATTCAGACTATCGATGTGGAATAACCTGCACCTCAGTATCTGCAAGGCAGAAGTAACCCTGGTATGTTGTTATTTACAACTATTCAACCAGAAATAAGTTCAAAGATTCAATATTTCAAAACAATTCACTACATATGTCAACAATGCCTCAATTGAAAAATATTTTCTAAACTAAGTACAAATTTTGGGTCTTTGAAAATGCTAGCAAAACCAAGAAATACTTTAACCAAAAGAAAAAAGTGAAACATGGCAACAGAACTAGTAAGACAGACACACTCATGTTTAGGACAGAGAACTTCACCCCTTCATTACAAAGGCATTCAGCTCTCTACTATTAAATTTCCTTCAGATTTCAATGACAATGTAGAGCACTGATTTAATCTTTCACTACATCCTAACAGTAATTCCAAGGCTTCTCATTCATGAGGTTTCCCTCATTCAGGAGATCACATGCCATCCCCAGGTACACCAACAGAGCGTGTGATCTTTTCAGTTCCTGGAAAGAATAGGTGATTATGGAGTTTTCATGTGCTTAGAACCACTCTCTACCCCTCAAGGCACCTAAATAAATCTCTCAGAAACTTAACATGGACACTAACCCGAAAGAACTTTGGGAACTTAGAGTCCTAAACTCTAAGACCAGCTTCCCAGCAGAATCAGGAACCACCAGTAACGCACTCCACATCAGGAATGAAGTTTAAAAATTAATTTGTGCTTAGTAATTTAGCATGTCAAGTGGTAAGGTCCTAAATATATTCTCCTCAGTACCAAAAAATAATGTTTATATCTTCCTAATATAATAGCATTATCAAGCATTGAATGAGATCGACCAATACCAAAAAGAATTTTTCCCATTTAAGTTCCTGCGCCAAGCATTACTGCAAATTTCCACTGGACTGGCAACAGATTTCAGTTCCAATCACCTATTCTTGAACACAACCTACCTGTATACCCCCAGAAACTGTCAAACTCTCAATGCAGCCTCTTACATCAACAGATCTTAAAGCACTTTATAAAAGAATCCTCTATCATCTGCCCACAGCAGAGCACAGAGCAGTGAAAGGCTTGATATCTACCCAAGCGGCAGAACAGGCAGTCTCTGCTCCCTTTCAAACTGCTAAAGAAAGGGAAAATTTTTCACTCAGTGGTGAAAAAGCCACATGAATGTCAGCTGCTAGAACACTCTTCATCAAGGAATGAACTTTTCTCAATGGCAGACATTGTTCTAAGCTAGAAGAGCCATCTGCTTTACTCACGTAAGAAGAACTATCGTGGAAGGATGTACCGAAGACCCCCTCCAGTCAAGCTCTGAGCACAGGAATAATCAGCTAATCTCTGACTTGTCATATGCTCCCAAAAGCTGGAAAGAGAGTATCATCTGCAAACATGATTAACAAGTGTTTTGCTTGTATGAGAAGGTCTTGGGCCATGAAACCAAGGAGGATCAGTGGTATTGGCCTGAATGCATTGGCCAGACACCAGTCCGTGAGGAAAAAACAACTCTAAGCTGTACTAGTTTGACTAAATTTGAGTCTACCAACACAAGACGCAAATCAGCAAGCACATCATCAACTTGTTTTTCTGAACAAAAGGCTCAGTCTGATGCTTCCATCACCTTGCCATTTTAATAGTTAACCTTCTTTTCCCCTTTTGTATTTTATTGAGGTATACTGTGGCAAATTTCAGCACGCACACATCTGAACAACTAACTACAAAGGTCTCAAATCACCATACACAGAGACCAAAAAATTAGTAATTAGAGTAAAAACAACAACAAAAACTCCAAACCATTTTGTATTAGAACTGAGCCTTTAGGGAGAGTAAGAGTTAACTGTGAAACATATTCTAAGTACAAAAACAAAGGACTCAGCTACTGCTGTTGTAAAGCAGGTTTTGCTCACTGCACTTCCAGAACTAAGCATATATTTATAATTGTTTTACTTACTTATTCCAACTGTAGCATTACTGTAATGATTGCACTGCCCGATTCTAGTTTGGATACAATTACAAGCTTCAGCTATTGCTTTGATAGACTCATTTGTGTTAACTGGTAACATAACCACAGAAAAATAACAACTTATTTTTCTTGAAGCAGTGTTCTCAAATCTACAGAAGATCAAAAGTAATCTCAATTTATAAATCTTTAAGCTGCTTGGCCCTGCCACCACTTGCTAATTATTCACAGTACCTTCAGACTCCAAGCTTGAAAATCCTAGATACAATACAGAGCAAAAATAGAGAAAAATCTACACATGGAAAACAAACGCCAGATAGCTGCAAGGCAAGCCCTCTCTCAGCTTACTAGAATGCCATAAAGGTACAATGGAAGAAGACATTTCTTATTCTAAAACCAACTATTGTTGGTTTTACCCAGCTACAGGATTATTTACAAAAATCCCCAAATTTCATTGCCGATGCCACTGAAAATTCAGACCCTTGGAAGGGGTGCTGAACAGCATTCCAAAGGGCAGCCAGACAGTATCTGTACCTAAAGACGACTGGAGAGGATGTGTCTGTCTCAGTTCTGGCTAGAAAAGCAACATTTCTGAAGACTAGCTCAGAAACTCCCAAAGTTCATATGAAGATGTGGTCACACAGGAGACACCTTGACTCATCTAGCTCATTCTGCCAGAGACCCTGACACGAGACAAATCACCTTGGTGTCTTGTCCTATGATTCTCTACAACTTCTTTCCTGCTAGCATATTGGCAAGGCAGCTACATGATCAGATCACCTTAAATTTATGTCCTTCACTGACAAACAATGGCTAAGGAACAGCCTGAGAACAGGGAATCTTCTGGTGTATTTCACAGTCCTGAGCCTTCTAAAAGATGCACTGATTCTCTAGTGTGGTTCTACACAAAACTCCAACATATTTATAATCCCAAATACAAGTTGCTGATCACTTTGCTGACTTTGTCTTCACAAGGAAGGGGGAAAATAATCAAACGACAAAAAATTAATCCACATCTCATCTTCAGACATAGGTTTTTCCCAAGTGAGATCGTCATCTCAGTGACAACATATGTAAGATAATAAGGACTTCAGGTTCATCCATACTATCAAATATTTCACAGATATCTTCAGTATTATGAAGAGGCCAAATCTTGGTAGCATGTAATTGCAGTTAGAACCTCTTTCTGGGTATTTTGAATACCTGCTGTATGAAGTAAGAGTCCAGAAGATAGAGACCATTTAACAGCAGCACAGGTCTACAGTTTGACTCAGCAAGGCAAAAATCAACTTTTTCTTATAAATGAATACATCCAACTACGCCAGTTCCAAAAAAACCCTTCAGCAGAATACTGCAGAAATATATTTTGCAAAACCAAAGTGATCTCCAAAACGCTGAAGCATCCTTAATATTCTAACAAAGCACACTGAGCAGATCCTGAAAGGGGATGAGAAACAGATAATACATGGAAACTTTATATTTTTCAGACTCAGGCCACAGATGAAGTCCTCCCAGACTTTAATTAGTCTTCCTGGAGGACTGATAAAGAGACACAGTATATATAGATTAATTTCTTCTCTGAAACTATCGGCTATTTTAGGTAGTTCAAATTTCCGTATATTAAATACATGTTGATCGTCTCAGCTGTTTCCAGACTTTGAAAAAGTCTCAGCTTTAAAGCTAGAGTAGAAGACTCCTAGAGGTCACCACTGCTTCTGGTTGGAAAAAGTTGCATTGGAAACCTGACGTAGAAGAATGTTCTCAGCTGTAATTGCTATCACACTAGAAATATCTGCTAAAAAATGCCAAGGAGATCTCCTTGTGTTCATGAGCCCCCATATGCCTAGAAGCAGTATCTCCAGCAGAAGGGCTTATTTGGAAACCTAAATTTAGATGATGTAAAGTTACTAAATTTACCTTCAGTAATGAAGGGTAATTTGGTCCTTATTTCGGGGAAAGTGCGCTTTAAATTTAGATTTTGAAGTTCAATGCAAATAATTGTTCTTTGTTAAGAAGTTCCCGTAACTGCCAATTCTCTTTTGCACACTGATACAGAAAGAGTCTTCAAAGCAGTCTCCTTTCTCAACTGTCCTGTCTTTTCATGTGTCCTTCTGGTGACTGTCTTGGACAGTCATTCCCCACACTGACAAGTGATGACTGTAGGGCTAAATACATTTAAAACTGCTTGAAGCCTCCAACATATTTGGTTGCAATCATCTGCTGCTTTTGATGTGGATGCCAAAAATACCCCAAGCATTGAGAGAGCAAATTATCTGGCTTTGAAATTCCTTCACTGCACAACACGTCCAGGAACTTGTGTACACCATTAGAATCTCCAGTGTGTTAACAGGTGCTCTCAAAGTCCTGCTTCTGCCCCAGACAAGACAGAAACAAGAGCCTTCTCAGAGGAGGCTGAGGAATGGTCGCTGATAAAGGGGGATACTTTGTATTCAGTTGTCAAAGGAACAGCCCAGACTAGCTTTAAAGCTTTCACAGTAGGAACAGAGGAGGGGAAAAAAAGAAAAACTGTAATTCTGAATTGGGATACAGATGTTGGCCTATTGGTTTAACACAGTTACGCCCATGCTGCCAGATTAAATCTGTGTCACACGTACATGGAAAGGTGGGACACCCAATTAATTTTTTTTTTTTCCCTGAGAAGAGAATTAAAGGAGCATTTGCTTTTAGCTGTTTTATTTAGTGCTACAAAACACTGCCCTCTACACCCCATCCCAACAAATGCAGGCTAAGTACAAAAACGTGTCTTGGCGAGAGCCACAAGGCAAATGAAGTCTCCTTTCCCCAAAGGCACAGTCATGGCATCTCAACTGTGTGTTTGGCCATGGCTTGGGAAAACCGTAACTGTCCTAAGTTCCAGAATAATTACTGTCACTAGCAGAAAGAAAAAGACAAGGAGAACACCGGTGAAATGGATGAGCTGTGGAAAGCTGAACAGATTCAGAGGCACTCTGAAGTCCTACAGGGCTCTGGAAAAGCAAGCTAGTATGGCTGATCAGATAAGCCATCTGATTTGCCCAGAAATGGATTCAACTCAACACATACACTGCACAATAACTTAATCGCATTTTCTGTATCTGGGTTTTCAAGCAATAATAACTAAGATTGATGCCAGATTTCCTCCCCTGTTTTTTCCCCAAAACAACTGGTTATAATTCTTCAAAATTATCTCGTACAATATACTTGGACAACTCTGTTGCAGTCTGTCATGGAACAACACAAATTTCCCATATATGCTAAAGAATAATGTTGCGGTTTTTTTCCCCAACCCCAAATCTGTATGCTTTTAGGATTACATTTTACAATTTTAAATCCCTTCTAGTCTCTTTCCTGCAGCTTCAAGACCAGCAATAGGTTCAGTAAAGTTGCATTAAAACTGCTGTATTTCGTGGTGGTGACTGTCTACCACACTCCCAGCAGGGCTGAACAAGATGCACTGCAGGGTCGTCAACGTCGCTGCTGTGTGTTCAAGCACCTGTTCTGGGTAGAGCAGCAAAAAAAAGGAGCTGCTACTTCGAACACAACTCTGCTCCTGTGCGAGTGGCACAATTTCAAACAGTTTCCAACATCTCAGTTTAAGTGAAACACTTTTCCTCACTCTTTGGTGAAAGGTAAACTTTTGTTTAAGAGTAATCGCTCTCCATTAGCGGAAGCGTCACTCACACCATGCTGGCTGACTTCTGTGGCAACATGATGGATCCTCATGGATAGACATTACGGCCCTATGACGAGGACAGCACAAGCAAGCCAAGATGCAGACAGGCATTAACATCAGCCATTCTGCCTCGTCCTCTGTTACCTTACTCCCCTTCCCACACACCCTCTTTTTCTTTTTTAAAGCTTGAGAAACAGATCCAGGTCACACCCTACAGCAGGGTACCCTGAAGCCAGATAACGTGTAAGGACAATTACCCTGGGGCAGATGACACACAAAGTTCAAATTTCATCTCATTCAGTGATAAATTTTTCTTACTCCCAGCCACTGTTTTGCTATTGTATAGCCATCATTTTAACCTGCAAAAAACATTTATGACCTTAAATTCACCAGGCAGACAGAATTTCCATTAAGGCTAATTTTTTTATTGTGCAAGAATTACAGATTTAGCCTGCATTGATTCTAACAAAATTCAGGCACACGAATAACACTGTTTCTGCAGGTACCTGTTTCCTTCCAATCAGGAATGTCACTTTCCTTCATTCCATATTTTGGCTCAAAGAAAGTCTTACAGTAATCTGTTTTACCAGCCTTGTTCACTTCTCTTACAGGTATTTTCCTTCCAGTGACTCAAAGCAAGGAAAAGCACTTTAAATACTCCTGCACCCCATCCTCTGACAACTTTCCTGATCACTGCATTAAACCTTTTTCTGCACATCATTTCACGTCTATGCTCCAGTAATGGCAGAGTCAAGCTTCAATTCAAACACCATTTTCAGGTAGCTCCTGACAGAATAGCACACAGCACTTAGCCGTCTGCACAGCTCAACAGCTTCCATCAAGCCGTGGTCAGTGTCAGGTTCTACTTCTCAGCCACAGTGATCCTGTTTTACACACACTAATTACTTTTTTAAAAGATAGATAGAAAAAAAAAGTCAAGCTTGATTCTTTCTGCTAAAGCAGACAATTCTGGTTTGAAACAAAGAACAATTCTTGTTTCCTTGGTTAACTTTTCATAACTTTATCCGTATTCCCACTACAGAATGATTATAAATGCATTTTGGACAATAAAGATTATTATTGAGCTTACATCCCTTAATTATGTTTTTCTTTTCATATACAGAGCTTTGGTCTGGTTCTTTACTGTGAAAATTACATACTTGCTTGGATTTCAAACTGAAGATACATGTATTAATTTCCACGAGATTAAGTAATTCAGCACTTGAAATCTAAGCACTTTGCTGCTGACAAATACACCTCCAAAAAATTACAGTATTTCTAAAGGCATTTTAAAGATCACTAATCCTTCATTCCCTACTACTTTCCATCCTAAGCATCTATATAATGTCCCAATCCATATTTTTATTTTATCTGTGAACTGTAATTCCAAAGACCGAGAAACAGTATAACCAGAAAGTAAATCCCTTCTGTACAGATAGCTGAAGAACTGTAACACTTTATTTTTTTGCTTTGAGTTTAATCCACATTTAATTATAAAATGGCCCCAATCACTGGAGTTTTATTCTGGTTTATTATACATGAATCACACCCTACAGGCAGAACATACTTACTGTAATTTCACACAACGAAACAGATACTACAAGGAGAATTTCATGAGTTTCCATCATTCCAACACACAAATTTTTACTTCTTCACAATATAAATTGTGAAGGCAAAAGACTACTGGTTTTTGGTTTTGTTTTTTTTAAGACTTTGTATCAGCTTCCAGAGGCATGAAGTAGAAAATAGGGTGTACCACCTGGTATCTGTTGACTTCAAAAGCGTTTGGATCACAATACACATTTACTGCTCCCACCCCACACACCAAGCTGTTCACACACACCCAGACTTCAGACTAGAAAAAGATCAAACCACAAAAAAAACCACAAACCCTACAGGTAATATACGTATTTGTTTCTTGCATGCTTCCCCTATTTGGGCTGATCTCACCAGATTGCTCCATTCTACACAAGGAAGACAACATCTGCTCCTAATGCACAAAGTTTTAAGATAGTTAGCAAGTTTCTTCTTCTACAAACTCTCAGTTCTTTACAGGTCCCTCCAGCAAGAGGCAGCTGTTTTAATCCAGATTAAAACAACGTATCTGTTGGACACAGCAGACTATTTACATGCAAAGAACAGACCCAGCTCCCAGAAAGACAGAAAACTAATTAAGACAGGAAGACAGACAGGTCAAACATTTGGTGTCAGGGATTTGGGACATAGGAGGGAACAAAAAAAAAAAAAAAAAAAAATCATGTTTCATTATACCTTTACTCCACGCCAAGAACTTACACAAGTTCACTGACACAGCAAACGTATAAATTGCTTCTCCTACATCTCACTAGAATCTGCCTTCGCACAAATGTGACAATACTAAGCTGTAACCAATGAGACTAACTTCCCAAGCAATCTCACTAATTTAGCCTGTGGCAACTTCATCCAGAATCTGGAAATCATTTTTACTTAGGGGCAGTAACCCCCTCTAGCAGATTACATGCCTGCAGCACTGTCGCTACATCAACATCAGCAGGGGAGAAAATGGCTGAGCAAAGAACACTGGCTGAGCAAAGAAAGCAGAGACAGGAATTTTTAGAAGTCTCCTTTGCAAGAAATAAAGCATTACACAGAAGAGGGTGAAAAAAACCTCCAAAACCACTAAGCCAAATAACCCACCCTGCAACACCTAAAAAATGCATGTATGCATGTGTTTGAATGTGGAATGGAAAAGGTTAATTCTTTCTATGTGTTCACAGCCAGGCAGGAGAAAAGCTGAAGGTTCCTTATCCACCCTGTTCACCATTTATCTGCCTCATCCCATTTGGTTCCCTCGCACAGTCATTTTCTAAGAGAAGAGAAAGATGATAAAAAATACAACATCTTGTGGAAGTCTTTAAAGCTATGGAAAATCATTTTGATCTTTTAAATTTATATGCAAGTTCAATAAAAAATTACTTTTTAAAAAACTGACTCTGGTCACAAAACCCCAGATAACCAGCCTTTACTTTCAGCTATAGAAGTGATTTTGTATGGAAGATCTCCATCAGTGTCTGAGTTAATTATGCAAAGGGCTTTTCTTGTTTATAAGAATTTTAAATATCTGCATAAGAGTTCAGTGAACAAAAGCACTTCTGGAGCATGGACTTGAGAATAAATTCATTTCCACTGAACTTGAAGGAACTAAAATATGTGTAAGTGCTTCTCTGAATGTCAGCCAAGACCTGCAAAACAGCTGAGAGGGGAAAATAAAACAAGGCTGCACTCCATACATGTGCTACATAAGAAAGTTACACATATCATACAAATATATCTGCTCAGACTTTGGTACACATCGATACGGTCAGAAATTTGCTTGCCCTACTGTAAAGAAACACCCAGTAAATACCCTGCACAGCAATTACTAAACTTATTTGTAAGTGGTAATTGTCATTACAGTATATCTAGATCAGTTACTTTACTTAGACATAATCCCACCATTGTGTAAAATGTTCTCCTCCAACAAGCACAGAGGAATTTAGCAACCGAAAATTATTTCTCAGGTGTGCTTGCTCAGTTTCATACAGCAGTATCAGTAAGGGAACAACTACCACGCCTGAGAAGACGGAAAGTAGAAAACAGAAAGCGCTTCAGAGCAAAAAAGCCTTCTGTGGCTATGACACACAAGAAGAATGTCAAATGACAGAATCTCCATGAGCTCTCAAGAACGAGCATCACATCCCAGTTTCTGAAGACTTTGTGAGGATGTTCCAGAATGGCATCTTCACAGAAGCAAGAAAACCTTAACCGGGTCTTTCATTAGCCTACGAAACCTTCACAACCAGACTTCAAACACATCTGAAAGTGCTCTGAGAGAGGACATGTATTTTTAGACAATTTCTTGGTGCATTTTTGTCTCAGTTTTGTCTCAATACTGACCCCTTTTACTACGTTTACTGTACCCCCTTGTTCAAACACAGGGCTGCACAGCCAAAGTTATGTTCCCACTAAAGGTTTAGATAGTAGTACTGCCCATTAAAAGAGTGCGGTAGCACTGCTATCATGCAGCAAAGCTGAGTTTAAATCTGGATGAACCAACTGAGCAAGAAAGCTGCCCAGAGTCCAAGAAAGAGGTTACCCCATTGCTCTAAATGACTTACCATTTTCTCTGAGTAATGAATGTCCTTTTACTGATCTCTGTTCCATAGGCACAAAGGAAAGAAATGAAATTCATAACCTGAAAACAGGACAAAAAAAGAATTCACTTGCTCCTTTCTGGGGGTTTTGGGTCCTCCAAAACCAGGTCATATGTGATAAACAGTTTCAACTTAAGAATGCAAGAGATTTTGCCTGACATTTCAAAAATTAAATACTTCCAGTTTTAAGGGAACCTGCACCACTCAGCAAGTTGCAGTACACCTTTCCACTGCATCTTCCAGGATGGTCAGAGTAACATGGAATAAGGGAAAAAGATAACCAAAAAAAAAATTCCCTTCTACCCATTTTGAAGATTACAAAAAGCACCTAAAACTCTTACTGGGATCTCACTACCTGCACTAAAGATACTGAAGAATCTTATTCATAAAGTAATCTGCCCTCTCTTCCATCCCACCTTTTTTTCCCCCCCTCCCTTTGAAAACAAGTGCTTCCACATCCCTTGAGCTTCTTTTGCCCAGGTGCACTGGCCACAAAGCTCCTTCAGAACTGGTTTGTCTTTCTCAGTACAGAATCTCACATTTCTCATGTGATTCCTGACCGCATCTTGACCCTCAAAGCCATATACACATTTTTATTTCCCCCATGTATTTTGTCAATGAAAAATTCACAACAGAAACCTCAACTTGCTGCGAACATCTGAGCCCTCCTGCACAGCTGGTCCTCTGTTGGGCAGCACTGCACTGATTTGGCTGGAATAAAGGAAGGATGAAGTCAGCCCTTGCTCTCCTCTGATCACAAATATTATCATGCCATTATCATGTTTCACTAGCAGCAGCCATGGATTTACTTTTCTTTTTTAATTCCACAGCAGTGTGACTTGCTACAGGGGAAGTGAACGTCACCACAGAGTAAAAGGATTATTTGGGAAAAGAAAGCATGACATAATTGTATTCTTCCTTCCAAACAGTAATTAAATATTAATTTAAGCATCTTGCCTTTTTTTTAAAAACATTCCAAATATAGAAAGTAATTTGCAAGAACAAAATTTTTGAAGACTTTTCATGATATCGCTTGCTGTTTCCACTAGGAAAGTTTAAGAAAAATTACAAAACGTGATACTGTTACTATGGAGTTAACTGTCCCTGGAGGACTTCCCACAGACATTTCGTTAAATTAGCCAAACCAGTGCTACTATAATATTTCAAAAGTTTTGGGGAAGCAAACCTACTGTTTGCTACCTGTTTCAGCCATCTTTCTTTCCATTAGCTTATGGAGATTAACTGTGCCAAACAAGAACCCTAGGAAATCCACCCAAAGGGAGGGTACTCCTCAGGAAGACATTCTGAAATGTTATTGCTAATTATTTAAGTTACACACTCAGAGTGCCTCCCATGTTTTTAAATATTATTCTTATTTGTATTCAAGCACTGTTTACCTAAAGTTAACTAGGCAAAACTGTATGTTGTGTTGCATCACAGAAGTATTTTTGTATGCAAAAGCTGTGGCAGAAAGAGACTGCTCATGGCACTACAGCTCGACATGTAAAGCAAGAGCAAATTCAAAACCCACATGCACCTTCTCATGGATAAATGCAAGGTCGGTCAAACACTAGTTTCATAACAGGGTACCTCAGAGCCAAAGAAAAGCCATAGTCAAAGGGACACATTAAGCCCATAAAAGTCCTTGAACAATAGTAGAACCTGAAGCCAGAATCTCAAATAGAAGCCTCAAGCTTTTCCTTCAATCAAAGGAAAGCCACTCTTCAACACCATACAATAAGGTTGACAAATGCACACAAGACCTGCTTTCACTGTCTTCATAACAGCTACAATGTATAAGAAAAATTTTAGGATGTTGTGTTTTATTGTCAACCCTTCCCACCTTGTGTTTGGATTTGCGGGGTTTTTTTGTTTTCCTAACCAAGTGGGGTCATTTTTAAGTTATTGTGCAAATGGGAGAATTCACAGGAGCATCCTGCTGAGGACCAATGAACTAGCACAAGGGAAGCTCTCTGGTTTTGCTACTGGAGTGAATATCACAGAATAGCCATTTCACCCTGCTTGGCCTGAAGAAATCTGAACAACTTCCACCCCCCAATTACATTAGCTGGAAAAATATCAAAGGGAAAAATTATTAACCAAAGCCAGTGAAGAACACTAAGGCAAACACTTTCAAGTAACATTGTACTTTTGGTACAGCAGATTTAACCAAAAAAAAAAAAAAAAAAAAAGCTTTTGTGACTCACTAACATGAGTATACCAGTAAGATGATTTGAAACAGAGACTGCAGTTGCCTTGCTGCCAGTATCAGATGGTAGCTACATATGTCTATGCCTACGATGCAACTCTGATTATCCTGGGAAAGTGGTAATGATGCCAATCAACACTGGCTGGCCAGTGAGGAACCAGTGAAGCCTACACTTCCAGCAGCAATTCCCTCGAGATCACTTGTGTGCTATCTCTCCACACAGGAGGCGTTTATGAACCATTTCACTCAACAGAAGGATGTCTGAAAAATCATAGCTGATATAAAACCACTAAAAGAGAAACTACCGCAGTGACGGAACCAGCTATACTGCATAATTTCTCACTTAATAAAAAAAACTTCATTAAACTCCTGCTATTTAGGTCACTGTTTCTAAGAGGAGGAAAAAACCCAAGATCTTAAGATGCCATATAAATTGATCTAAATGAAGATGATTCAAGCAGATCTGAGCAAAGTTTTAGAATCAGCTAGTTCCATTGTTTAGACTCTGAAAACTGAAATTAATCATTTTTAGTTCTCATTCACCTCTGCTGTATCCTGTCTTGCTAAAAATCTGTAAGACATATTCCAAGGGAAAATACATAATTCATCTCCATCTTTATTTTATTAACATGGTTTTATCACAGTATTCCCCATGCTCAAAAAGTATTTCTTCCTTTTTAATTTCACAAACTGAGTAATTTCTAGCACGCTTATTCACACACTGATGGTTCTTCTTTTGCTCAGCACAATTAGTGCTCTCAAATTTTAGCCTAAGTAAGGATTCACAGGTTAGGTTCTTTCCTTCTAACTATGGCTGCTTAAGCCCCCTATAGGGTGTTCTCATCAATAGTTAAATCTTACTTTAAGATGAGGAACATGCTTAAGACTAAACATCAGAAGGAGAAAGCAAGTCAGAGAAGCCATTAGAAGCAAGTGAGAAGAGCAAATTTTTCCCCTTAAGTGGTTTGGGGGTTTTTGTGGTTGTTGTTTTAAACTGTCTTCTATACTGTGAGGCTGAGAGAAAGGGCTGGGGAGCAGATCACAGTATTTTGAGTTATATTTTTTCCTTTTAAGACCCCAAATAAAAACTCCAAATGTGGGATTCCTTGTAACGATGGATGGTTATTGCTATTTCTAAATTTTCAAAGACACTAGCACCAGAGTTAAGAGTTACTCTCACATGTCACTTTCTGAAGTTATTCATACCACTAAAATCCAAGTAATTTGTTGGGTGGAAAATTTGACCAAAATTGTTTTAAATCTGGAAATTTGCAAGGATCTCGGATCAAATCAAACATCTATCTAGCCTTTTTTCCAGTCTTCAACAGTGACCAAGAACAGATGGCAAAGGAAGTTAGTAAGACTAAGGCAAGCATGTGTCAATGTTTTCCCAGCATTTCCTGGGCTTCAAAAACCTGCATCCCAAGCGCTTTGAACAAGGAGGAATATCTGTGTTTAACCTCCTCAAGGAATTTTCCATCTGTTCATTTGCTTTCCCATGTACAGGAAAGCACAATTTCACTGCAGTCCCACCCCCTGACAGTAGAGCCTCTGCAGCACACCTGCATGGGGTGCAGAATTAACTCCTTTTTGCTATTTTGAACCTTTTAGTTTCATCAGATCCCCTGCAGGTCCTCTCTGAAAAGAAACCAATCCTCTACTCAACTTCTCCACGGCATTCC
>NW_010393656.1:7867-25967 GCF_000710305.1 Buceros rhinoceros silvestris | reverse complement strand
CCTAACATCACAGACCTCTAGAACACTCCTTTTCCTCCTCTCCCCCATATTTCTTTTCCAGACTGACAAGTACAGCCTATCGAGTTGTGCTGCAGACACCATTCCGTATACAAACGACACCTTTCATCCGTCTCTGAATTGCCTCCATTGCTACTGCTACTCTTCTTGCAGTGGGAAGGATGATAGCTGTGCAAAGATACAGCCAATGCGTGGATTTATGTGGCCATATAGTGTTCCCTTCTGTTTTCTAATCCTTTTCTCATAACTCCCACCCCTTGAGCCCATTTTTTGACAGCTGCCAAGCGCCAATCTATATGGCACTTGGTATGTTCATAGAACTCCTTTTTTTAACATGAAGATCTTACTCCTGAATTATAACAGTCAGTTCAGAGCCCAGATTTCATATGAAAATTAAATTCCTATGTACATCACTCCATATTTATCTACACTGAATCTCATCTGCCTTTTTATTACCCAGCCACTCAACACTCCAAGGCCCTTCTGTAGCTCTTCAGAAGCTCTCATCTTCCTCTCTTGAATAGTGATCATCAACATACTAGTACTTCTTTCTTCCAAGGCAACGAGGAATAGTAGAAAAATACAGGCCTGCTAGAAACTTCCCTGCACTGTAAAAGTTGACTGTTCCTGACTTTATCTTCTTACATTTTATAATCACCTTGTATCAATGAAAGAACCTTTGCTCTTATTCCCCTTGGTTCCTTAACAGCCCTAATTGATCCCATCACAGGCCTCAATAGTTGCATTACGATCCACTTTCCCACTCCAAACTTTCTTATTGTACTCCATTTCCATTCATCAACTAGTTCTAGTCCTTACTAGTGTCAACCAGCTAGCCTAGTATTAACAAAAGGCTTGTTCATCTGCAGTTTCATGCAACACCCCTGAACTACTTTAAGAAGAGCCATCTTTTCTCAATTACCTCTTGTGTTCTTGTTCGCCTTTTTGATACCAAGCCCAGCTGCTATGGATTCTTGGCTCTAACTCTTACATATAAGTATAGTACAGTCAATGCAAGAAGGTCTCTGGCAGCAGCATTAGGAATCACACCCTCTGCATTAAGGGGAGAGAGAGAGAGCCGATTCTTGGAGGTTTCCTCAAATCGCTACTCCTTTCACCACCTGTAGCATTTTAAAGTTCTCCACTCCATTTCTTAGACTTAAAGACATATCCATCAAGTTCCCATTTATCATACTGTTTAAACACTGTTCTGTTCGAACCTCACTGTTTCCTATTTGAGTTTTCCAGCATCCGACATATTTTCTTCTACTGAAGAAAGATAGAAACACTCCACTCCTGGACAGTGCTTCATCCCAAACTACACATTGCTCCACAAGCATTAGATTTCCACCACTTTTCTTTCTTCACTTTTCTTCACTCTTGATGTCTTCTTTAAGCACTAACAATGATATTTTGACAAAGCCATCTAAACCTGCTACACAGGTCTCCACTGTTCCAGATATTTCCCCCATTCCCCATTTCCTTACATCATTTTTTAACCACCACTTTTCACTTCTTTGGTCCTGTGCACAACACGTGCAGCACTTCAGGTGATGTTACTACTGAGGCCCCAGTCACACACTGTTGGGGTTCCTCCTCAACAGTCCCAAGTCCTAAATCACTGAGGCACATGTGGACCATCCAATGAGGTCTCAGATTTTTTTCTTTTTCCACTCTTGCCAGTCTATGCAAAGTAGCCATACAGCTGACAATCAAGCCCCTCATTACCATCAACTCTTCCTCTTGGCTGGGATCCCTATCACTGAAGGGTTATTCTTGACACAAATGAACACACAGCTATCACTTGACGGGGAGAGCCTATTTACAGGACCATTTCTGCCTTCACTGCATCGATCATCTCTCACACAGTGCTCCTCCCCTTCTGAGCAGGTCTATGGCTGCTAGCCTAGAAATGAGATTGTCTAATACGAGAGCTATTGAGCAAAGTTAACAGTACATGATAGCAGAAGATTGAAGTTAAGTTCTGAATCAATTTCCTGCATGTCCTCAAGACCTTTATACTGTTAATTTCTGGTGTCTATCAAACTGTAATTTAAAATTAGCAGCTGTGTCATAAATATACAGCTGCGGCCATCATTTATCACTGAGGAAAGAAAGATGGAGAGAGGAATCACCTCTTAGGCACACTTGAATTTGCAAATCGTAAGCTGTTCTCAGCACACACACCCCTCTTGGTTTTCCTGCTACAGAAGGCTCTATGCACAGGTTTTAACCATATCTGCACACCGCTAAAGGAGATACAAATTCCCCACACTGGATAATTTTATAGAAGTTAAAATTGCTCCCAGTAGTAAAGAAGGGATTCTTCTGCAGCACAGTACACAGATCTTTACTCCCAGAAGATTAACTGAGGGCTTCCATAACAATATTCTGGAATTAAAGTTAGGTTTAATCATAAAGACACTGAAGGAAAACAAGCGGTTACAAGAACAACAAGGAATACAAAGAAGAGGGGGTTTAAAATTTAGTCCTTGCTGTCATTTATGGATGGATACAAAAAACCTAAGCACACACATACAAGAAATGTTTGCCGCAAATATTAACATACATGTAAAATTATTTTGATGGGAAAATCTCTTTTTAAAATTAAGAAAGATATCCTAAACACCAAAGTCATGGGAAGTTATAAGTTATCAGCTCTGGAATTATGTTGTTCTACAATTGTTAATTGCCTGAAGCAAATGAACTCCAGACCAAATGCAATTGCTACTGGTGATGCATAAAGCCATAGTTGTGAAATTCCTATTTAATGTTTTGCCAGATTACAGTGCCTTAACAGCAAGTTACCTCACTTCAGCATCAGTAAGATTATTGGATAATTGAAATCCAGTAAGAAAAAGTTAAAAACAAGAAAAAAAAAACTTAAAACCAAAAAATTTCCAAGCTGCAAGATCCTGTATTATCAAGTTGTACTATAATACTGTGTGTATATATATATGCACATCTATAGATATAAAAATAATATTTATGAAATAATTGCAGGAGTTGATAGCAGCTTTTGAGAGAGCTTTCTGAAGAACAAAATTTGAGAGGGAAAACAAAGTAAGAGAAGAGGGTATGAGGTGGGAAGGGAGAACGATCAAAATGCTGTACAGAATTACGGTACGTGACATCCCCAGACCCTCTAGCTCGGCAGAGTTTCTTTTACTGTCTCTACCAATTCATTCCCTCTCGCACACACAATCCTTCATGTCTTTCAACTCAGCAAACAACTGAACGGTGCAGCCAGATGATTCTCCTTCCAATACACTGTACTGATGAGGACTTGTCTGTGGTGGGGTTGCGGGGGGTGGGAATGCATGGAGGTTTTTTGTGGTTTGGGTTTTCTATTTCAGGTTTTGGGGGAGGTTTGGTTAGTTGGGTTTTTTTAATATTGTGTTTCCTCTAGAGAGGATCTTAAATAATACTGTCTTGAAACCTATTTCACAAAATGAAGTTTCTTAGATATAAACCAATGATGGATTATGTTTGCTGCAATCAACTAGCCTCCCACAAAGCAAACAAGATACTGCAACACACCAACAGATGCAACACAGCCTATGATCTTCTGCAAATTCACACATATAGGCAACTAAACCAGTCAGTACCTAAACATTCAGCTAAGTTCTAGGAAGGTCAAAGTAGTCTCCCTGCCATCACAGACAAAATGAAGAAAAAAAGTGCTTAGCCTTTTCAGAAAGAAGCACAACAATCTAGAGCCCTTAGCGTGCACAGTGGCAATTTGTGTAAAACTTAAGACTACATCAAAAGCAGATAAACAGAGAATTTAGACAAACTCTTTCAATTCAGCTTGACTCTACAGGTGCAAGCCCAGCCAGCACCTCTGATTTCTGTACCACATACCTGAATAGAAAGGCACTGGTCACAACTCTCTAAAGTCTGAGCTACATTTTGCACTTCCAACTGTGATTTAACACGTGCAGATAAAGCTATCCTCCTTTAGGAGAGCGCTTGCTCATCATTTCCAATGCATTTATGAACAGATTACTAACCAGAGTTACTAAGCTGAGTTACATGCACCTTAACATTTATTTCTTAGGTCATCCCATCTGTGTTTCAGTGGTGTTGCAAAAGGAAAGGATGTGAAACAATACTGTAAGTGCTGCACCTTGGACTATAACAGCAAAGCTTCACATATAAAAATCACGTTGTCACTGCCGTAAGACACCAAAGCACAAACATGATTGTTCAGGTGTGCTGGTGTATATAGTACCTGTAAAGGCCTTTTATGGTAAATTTAACTACTACTATCCTACTCTTTATCCCTATTTTACTTATTGCTTACATTATGCAGTTGGGGATATCTATTAGCAGGCTCAGCTATTTTGACAGGGCTTCCATGTCAAGTAGTAATAAGGTATGAAGAGTGCTAGGGCTGCACAGCAGCTTCACCTACAGCCATATTTTACTGCTTTCCCCACAAACTAATTCATACAAAATATGCAAGTTAGGGCACAAAGGGAAACAACACGGTACTTCAAGACATGACCAGAACTACTTTACATACAGAATTTTTATCATAAAACCAAAAGTTACCAGCAGTGGAAGCACTGTCCACATTCTGCTGGGCTATACAAAGGGTAGAGCCATCATGCTTGGCAAATACTAACACAGCAACGCCTCGAACAGCTATTCCCTCCAAACATGGAAGAACAAACCCTGCACGTCAGATAACTATACTGATTTTTTCACTACCCCTTGCTAACAGTCACCACCACTCAGTGCTCCTGGATAAAACTGCCTATATATTACCATATCCCCCAAAGTACAAAAAAGTTTAGATATTGTGTGTCTCAATTCTCAGACCAACAGCACCATTGGAAATACTATGTACTGGGAGAAGGGAATAGGCTCTGGTCTCTCAGTTATGATTTATCCTGACCTCAAAATCAAGGACCTCACCTTGGAAGAGCACATAGAACTGCTCAAATGCATCTTTACCCCTTCTGCTTAGTGGCTCTACTGATGCGCACGCTTTGCCTCACTTCTGAAAGTTGTGACAATGGCAAGTTGCAATACTCTGCAATGAAAAGTACAAATTACTCTGTAATGAAAAGTACAAATTAAAATGCCTGTCTTCACAGGTGAAAGAGACTCTGCAATACCCTGGTTGTTCATAAATGCGTATTCTCAGGAGACTCAGAGGCAAGAGATGAGCAAGTGTCATATTGTCACCATCAAGAGCGTACTGAATGAACCCAGATTAACTGAACTGTTCCTGCTCTCTGTCAGTGGCAGACTATTAAGCCTGTTGATCAGAATACTCGTCTGGATTCGAGTCTTGATGCTCAGTGCACAGCATCTGAGTAGAAGAGAAAAGCTATACGATGACACAGCAGGCCAGGCCAAGATGATTTGCAAACTGTGAAATTCAACACCCTTGTCAGCTCCTCAGACTGTTCCCCTCTTGCACTCAGGATCAGCCATTTCAATTCTCCGGACAGGACCCTCAGACTAGAAGCATATGGCCTTCATGCTAATTAATGCTACTAGTCTGTCCAAAATTTCTATTGAACATCTGATCTCTCTTACATTCCATATC
This sequence comes from Buceros rhinoceros silvestris, assembly GCF_000710305.1. NCBI lineage: Eukaryota > Metazoa > Chordata > Aves > Bucerotiformes > Bucerotidae > Buceros > Buceros rhinoceros. The sequence continues at coordinate 20,386 of NW_010393656.1, read as the reverse complement.
CTAGCAGCAACACCCCTCTGGGACACAAATTGCATGGACTGTAGAGAGCAGGAGCAATTTTTAAAAAGAAAAAAGAAAAAAAAGAAGATCCTAATTGCCAGCATGCCAACCATTGTACCTAGTGAATCACTCATTTAGGAAGAATTATATCCAGAAGTTCTTTCCAAAACTGAATCAACTGAGAATTTGTTCTGCCTCGTTCCACCATAACATTGCACAGACTCAAGTCAATCTAATTTAAAGTACATTTCCCTGTAAAGATAAGTACTATTCCCACAGTAAACCGCTAAACCATCTACTGGCAATGATTTACATAATTCTTAATAGCAGCACCGCACAATGCCACTTCTCATATTGCATCACCAAACATATCCCTTACCCCAAAAGCAAAAGGCCAACTCCTTTCAAACACACACTGCTTAACACTAGCACACATTTCCCAGTGTACTGTAGGAATTTTCTTTCTTTTTGGAAGGGTATTTTTGTTTGTTTCGATACAGTCCAACCTGAGTTATTTCACAACTCAAAACAAGTTCAAAAAGTGTTCCATTTCAGAAGGTCCATTACATCAGAACACTGTAACAATTTCATCTACTTCAGCTCTCACAAAAAGCGATTCTGCATATTCTTTAAACAGAGAACTTCATGTCAAAGAAAGTAGCTTTCAGATACTTTACACCACTTTCATCCACAAAGGAATTCTTGATCTTTACGAAGATATGCATCTGCTCATTTGATAACATGTCTTTCCACCCCAATGGGAGGAAAAACAAAAACAAAAGCAAAACTAATCCAACAATTACGTCCTTTACACTGAAAAAAGCCAGAGATACAGGGATTGACTGCCAGAGCTAGAAAAAGCTACCGAAACCACATCTCAAACACCCATGAGCCTGAAGCTTCTGCTCTGGAGTAAAGTCCCCCTGCCCCTGCACAAACTGGACCCACTAAACCCAGCAGCATCCCAGACTCTTCCAATGCTCAAGAACATCCTACCTTGTTTAGCATGTAAAACCAGAACCATAGGATCAAAATCCTTTCCAATCACCTTAGAGTAAAAACACACAGGCAATGCTAACTCACTCCCTTGAATAAGAAATAAGAACATGTCAATAATGCACGTTCCAGTATTACATCTATAACATACAATCCTGTTCCTTTATATTAAAGGCACTCGGTGCAACATAAGCAGGTTCGTTTCACAGCAAATAAAATCATCCCAGTCATCAGCAGATTTCTATCATTAACTGATAAAAGTGCAAGAGAAGATACATTTTTCTGTTGGTCTTGCAACAAAGTAAGATTTCTTATGGCCTGCTCACTAGAGTAATGATTTAGAGATGTACTGCATGCAATTTGGCATACAGTCTAACTCGTATTTCAGTTGACTTCAGCACAATTGGTTCCTTTCATACAGTCTTATTTTCCAGTTCAAGTCAAGTTTTGTGTCTGCACACCATGTAGATATTCCTCTTACAAGGACACAGAGCAGCAGTTAGGTCCAAAGACACTTAAAATCACCTACCTGCCCTCCTCCAGCCTGAAGCACTTCTTTGCAAGAGCTGGTCTTGTCACAGAGAGAAGCTGCAACTGTATTAGCATCAAATAGCTGAACCATGCAGCTGTGGCTAACCATGACAGTGGGAAAATGCAATTGCTTTCTAATGTTTTCTCCTGGTTTTCACTTAGGGCAGCACTGGCCAAACCCCTCAAGACAAGGCAGTTTCTTTACAAGAAGCTGCTGTAGAGAGGGGAGAGCATAGCATCTCAGAATCAGCTTTTCAACGGTTCAAACTGAACATTTCTCACCCAGTAAGTCAAAACAGAAGTTACAGCTGAGCTTTAATGAAAGTGGGAACAACAGTTATTATTTACTCTCCTGTAACAGGAAAGCACTGCTAATGCCAGTGGGGGAGGGCAGGGGAAAACGTTGGTCCTTATTAGCTGATCAGCACATTTTAAACCTTACTCACAGTCCTGAAAAGCCTGCAGTTATCTGATCTAGTCCTTCCCTGACAAACACCTAGGAAGCACAAGGCAGGCACAGATCGCCCCAGGCCAGCTGCTGTCACTTGCGCTTAAGCAGAGCAGCACAGTAGATGATGGGCACTTGTCCTGGAAACATCCTGGTGCACACCTGCATCAGGAACTGCCCACTTGGCCCAAGGTACCAACAGGCTGCCTAGAAATCCAGGCATAGCAGCAGCTAGAAAAGTCTAGCAGGACAGACACCCTTTGATTTCCCAGTGTGCATACCTAGAAACATCTCTCCAAAATCCATCTTCCTCTCTACTGTAGTCATTCACTCTAGTTTTCCTGAGGTAGAAGTATTTCTCAAAACAGAATACTCAATACCACCATTCTCAAAAATGCTTATTGATTTCTGCCCAGACCTAAGAAGTTATTTAGCTTTCTGAAGCTGAATTTAATTTCTTTGTCACTATATTGCCCTCCCCTGATCTGTAGTCCCTTCTAACATTTGTTATAAGCAGCATCATTTTTCTCTTTCTCTAAACCATGTAAGAAGGCGAAGTGTTTCGCATCTATCAAGCCATTTCTGGAGAAACATGACTATCTCCAATTCTTTTGGAAAGGAACATCCTGAAATACAGGCAAATACAGGGAGAAAGGTCACCAATTATAAATTAATTATTTAAAAAAAATAGCATTCTGTTTTAAGCAACTTTGGATAGTGTGAGTTTTTCACATTCAAGCACCAGAAGAAAAAATTAAAAAACATTCTGAGATTAGAAGTACAAACTACCTACATCCTGAGAAGTTTACAAAACACTGCAGTCTGCCAGCACCCACACATTTGTATGTAAGTTAAAGCCAGCACAACTTGGAAAAAAAAAAATGGAAACATAAGAATTAGTTTATTTTTAAAAAAGCCACAAACATTCAGCCAGTATTTAAAGAATGCCTTTAAATAAGAAACAATGTTGAAGTCATGAGTGACAAGTCAAAACCAAGTGAGTCTTGCTATTTCCTACTCTATTTTCTAGCGATCATGTCTTCAAACTCAGTCATCTGGTAAACTAATACACCTGTACTAAGAATTAAGACAACATTCTGTTTTGGAAACAGGCTCATGTGGAAAGAGATGCTTTAATACAGTTTGAATTTCATATACAATAAGCCAGGTAAGAAACATCCCAGTGATGAAACTGGGAAGCTGAGACAGAGAGAGCAGCTGATCATCCTTTGGCACAAACATCACAAAGCCATTCTACTCCAACTCGTATCTCATAAAACTCAGGGCAACAAGAGGTTTAAGCAGTAGGGAATGAGTTTAGGGTTATTTTATATATATATATCTAGTTTCCTCTAAAACAGTATTTTAGTCACAAGAGACTTTACAGTGTAAAGTCATATCCTGCAAGGATAAATGAATATGAAATTGCTTTCAAGGAATAAATATTTATGCGAGCTCAGAAAATGCAATATATAAAAAAAAAAGATAAGCAGCATATTCCAGGGCATTTTATCAATGCATTTACTGATGGTTTATCCTCTTCCATTTTATTCTTCAATTCAGACAGTATTATTTACTGTTATTGTTAATTTATATCCTTTTGTTTTCCTGATGCCACACAGATAAAATGAAGGTCAGAACAAATGCATGACTTTTACAACCAAGAAATTCAGATGAAGTACCCACGTGAAACTGCTTTATCAAGAAAAAAGAGGGGGCGTGTGGAATTGGTCCACATACACATAGGGGAAAAATTCTGGCTGCCTTCTCATCTCAGCTGTGAGACAGACTAGAAAGGTGTAATTTAAGGGAAAGAAGCATCTCCAGTGCTGCAGGGAAATAGAATGGGAAAAAAAAGGGGTAAGTTAACTGTTGAACTTAGCTCTTCCTTCATCGATGAAGGAAGATACTATGAAGATGTTCCAAATAAAAGAAAGATTTCTGGCATTTAAAGAACGCAAATGGAAAGACCTCTATGTACTGATGCCTGAGCAGCAGTATTTAAAAAAAAAACAGAACAAACATTTCATTCATTTTCAGTAGTTAATCTTATTCTCACTCCATGTACTGTGAGTAAACAGCTAAGGGGAGAAGACTAAACATTAAAGGGAAGAACTACAACTGGACCTCCACAAATCAGTATATAGCACACAAGTCGTGTTCCTCCTTAATTCACAACTGAGGTGTTAAAGGTCCTTCTGATTGTTGCTTCTTGAGGGTTTTAAAGATATGTAGAAAATTAAAAGACTGTAAAAATGCTTGGCTCTTCAAAGCAATAACTGAGGAAGAGCTGAGAAGTGCTGAGGTAACCCTGCTGTTAACTGGCAACGTAATTTGAAAAGAAAGGTTCTGCAGGTCTTGTATTCCTCAATCTGTCCTATTTGCCAGGCTGTAATTCCCATCCTGGAGCAGGAATAAGACAGAGGAAAGCATCCATCTGGCTAGAGCTGTCAAGGAAGAGCTTTTTAAATTCAGATTATTACCAAAATTGTTGGGCAAATAGCAGTGCTCTCCATATATGGTTCCCAGTACAACAGGAGAAGCCAAAGCTATTTTGATTGTACACTGCTTTTAAAATCTTTATTACCTTTTATTTGATGTATATTTCTAAAACAAAATTAAAATTTACTGTGATAGCCATATAATAGGCTGGGTGGATGAACATTTGCCAAGATACTCCCAACTCTTCTGTGGTGTTACAAACTTCAGATCCCCACTTCCACTCTCCTACCCTCTGCCCCCTCCCCCACCCTTATATAAAGGGAAACACATTGCCAGGTCATTTGGCAAAACCCCTAAGTTAGAAGAAAATGAGCCATTAAACCTATGGCAGAAAGAACAGCAGAGTTGAGGTGTCTTCCCCTTATTGCAGGAAAACAACTAAATGGGAATGTACAAGTCCTGCTCTTTTTCTGTGTACTGAACCAATTCAGGACTTAAGTGGAGGCTCTTTAATGAAAAAGGGCTCTGGAGTCACTTGTTAATGACCCACACTGCTTACAACCAAAATTTGTTCTGTTTCCTGGGACAAACGAAGACTGAGATCAAAAGCACAGTAAACGAGCAGGTCTCACCAAAAACACTGGATTAAAAAACAGCCACTGTCTTCAACACCTCCCAGTATCTTTAAAAAAGAGCACGCAATTAATGGAAAGGGCTCTTCCTCAGATTGAGAGAGCACAGAAGTCAAGCAAAAACTGCCAACAGTCAGTTCAGCCACACATTAGCTGTATCAGCTAATCAGATGTGTTCAGCCACACATCAGCCACACATTGTACAGCTGCACGTTAGGCAGAGCAGTACAACGTACAGCAAAAGTATCTTCTGCCATCTATTACAACCAGAGAAGAAATGAAGCCATGTGACAGAAAGAAGAGAGAAAATCCAGGTAACAGAAAGAGTTCATAAAAAACTGGGGGAAATATTTTTTAGGAAGGATGCACAGTTAAGACTGATATTGAGGGTACACAGATGGTAATTACTACAATCACTCAGCAGAAGACAAAGGGTGTTTTAAATAGTAGAACCAGACAGGCTGTCTGCAATTTCAGAAAGCTCCACCATATGAATTGCATATCCTGCTACTGCAGTAGTTTCAAACATTTCAAGATAAGAATGGTATCAATGATTACAGAATAGGAAAGACGGGTTTTTAATTAAGAAAAAAAAAAGAGTAAAATAATTCCAAGCAACTAAGCTTGTAAATCTGTATCTAATGTGTCAGAGCTTTGGATGGAAAGACTATACTAAAAGATAACCAGGTCAACAAAGAATTGGCAAACACAAGATGAGTGCACTTCCCAAGACCCACAAGTATCAAGTAAACACAATCACTTTTCAAAATACTTCTACTAAGGCAGCAATAAACAAAGCAGGTGTGATGATCCCCACATTGGAACTATACTTGTATTTAGTACATCACCACAGGGGAAACTATTCCAGGGAAAACCAGAACTAGAAGAACTGGTTTTGGGGGAAAAAGGCAGTAGAATTGGAAGGAAACAAGTCTGGAGAAGGGCTTCAGTAGAGCTCCCCTAGCCAACATTGGAAAACTTGCATGAAAGTCTTAGGGAGCGTGAAGCCGACAAGTGAGTGGTTGTCCACCCAAGGAAGCAAATCATACCTAAATTTATTCCTCTGGAGCTTCTAAGATGTGCCTGTCTTGATGTGCCTTCAGGTTTAGGAGAGCTTGTTACCTGGGTGCACACACAAGTCAGCTCTAGGTACTCAAGCATAGCTAACAGGATCATAAATGGCTTAGGGAGTACCAGGAAGAAAGGCACAAGGCACAAATGCTTCCTCTGTAAGGCTGACTCAGATATGATCCGGCTCATAGGTCCCAGCTCTGACCACGATGGACCCAGACTGGTTTTCTGAAGACTCAGCAGAGTATTTCTAAAGCATGTTCCACATTACCCCAAATTACAGGACAGCTTCCTGCCCACTCCACAGACATGAACCACTGGCTGGCCCATACCCTGTGCTGGCAGGTTGGTCAGCAGGCTGGCACTATAGCCAACGTGACAAGCTTGCGCAGAACCAGATGTGCTCTGGAGATCCTCACCCACGCACGTTCACATGAGACCAAGAGGGATGGATCTGTGCCCCTACCAGTAAATCCCACAACCTGTTACTGACTCAGTACAATGATGAGATACACGAGCTGGTCTTGCACATCCACTGGCCTGGATGCACAGGGCATACCATTAGCTATGGCTCTGTTCTATGCAGAATCATTAACGCTGCCCTGAACCAAGCAAGGCTGCAGCATAATTAGTTCTACTTCTCTTTTGTGCGAGGAGCAAAAGAAAGTTAGAGTTGGATGGGGACAGGAGAGTGGCTCAGTTTTTCCATAAAGTTCCTATACTTTGTAAACTGATTGCAGAGCCAGGAAAGAGAGGGCATCAACTCTTCCTAGCATTCCCCTAAACCACACTATCCTCTCACAACGCTCCCTCAACCCTTTCTTCACTACAACTGTTAAGAAAAATACTTGTTTTAATCCTTGGCAATAGCAAAACTGCATATTGTCTACACTGCTCAAAAACACTGAGTGTTTCATTGATTAACAAGTTCGTAAATGCACAAAAGCCTCAAGCCCCCAGACGAAACTTAAGCTTGCATCTTCTATGATGATAGGAACGAGGCAGATATCACAGGAGGAGAGCGGTTTGCTTACTCTGGGAAACCACAGGCAAAAGCAATGCAACCATTCTCTCTACAAAATGCATTGTGGAGGCAGGGGACATCAAGAAGGGCAGGAAACTACTTAAGTAAAAGGACAATGTTGGCACAATAACACATATGAATATTTAGGCCTTAAATAAGCATAGATCATAAGCAAAGAGCAATTTCAGCAATTGGTCAAACACTGCAAAGAGAGAATATTAACCATGACATGCTTTGTTTTGCAAAAGGGATTTTTCATTGGGGCACATGCAGTAGTGAGTAGAGAGATTCAATGACCCAAAAGGTCCCTTAAAGCATTATATTCCTATGAGAATTTTAACAACAAATCCACTTATTTGAGCATTTGGATGAAACAATTTTCTAAATGACCACTCAGGAGAGAGAAAACAAGAGCAGCTTACTAAGGAGTACAGTACAGGTGAACAGAGCAGATCCATTAGCTATGCATTTACGGGAGTCTAGGACAGGAGGCCGTCTAATAAAAAAGATCTCTTGCAAAGACCCTGCCAAGGCTTTGGTTTGTATTTTAGAGGCTGTCTACATCCACTGTTTCCATTTACTTTTTCATAGCCTTGTTGCAAAAATAGCAGGAAGCTTTGTTTAGAAAAGGCCAAGAACAAATTCAGTTTCAGGTACTTCTAAGGAAGCAAAACAAGAAACTAAGGGTTGCATTATTTTAAAGAGCAGTGTAACCCTTACATAAGGGAACATCTAAAAAATTGACACATCATGAAGCTGAAAAAAAGAAGCTGAACAGGGGAAACAAGACTGTGGCCCAGTACCTAACAACATATTAGAAGAGATAAGATCTGTTGTTCCTGATAGCTCTTTTCTCCTCCCTTCTAATTCTACCCATTCCAAAAGGAGCCAGGGTTCACAGCTATCTTAAAGCAGATTAAAATCTAATGGACATTGGACATGTCTATCTAATTGAAGAGTCACCATTCAGCCTTGCAGCTGAGAAATGCTATTTTTGTTTCTTACAAAAAAATTTTCCAGATTTTGAATTCCTTATTACAAATGATTTCAGAGTCCAAAATTCATTAATTGTGCTTTATCAGCTATCAACTGATACTGTTACAAAATATAATCAATTTCTTCAATCTCTGACACTTAAGTACAGAAAGTAATTTCTTCCCCTCTCTGTATAATATGAGATCAATGGAATAATGCACCAGCTATTGGTTGCAATATGATTGAAAAGTGGGGGGGGTGGGGGGGAATCTCAAAATATATGTACAGATCTGCCTATCAACAAAGCTTACTTCCAGTTGCGAACAAAAATTTAAAGTACATGGTCTGCCTCAAATTGTACAATGGACGGACAGAGTGGGATGCTTTATTTAATCCAAAATACCCACACTGCAGTTCATTACTATCACTATGATTTCTAACACTGTACATCATTTCAACAGCACTAAAAAACACTTGTACTACACAGCTGTTTAAAACTTCTTTCCAACAAGTTACTACCAGTACGCATCTGATGGAGCAGCAATCCTGTTTTTGTAGGGTTCCCTCCTCCACACCCCCAATTCTGCATTATTACAACTCATCCTTGAACACCACTGGAAGCAGTCCTATACTCGGGAACCACCTCCCTGGAGTTAAAGCACAGTACCCTCTCTTGCTACACGTAAATCAGCGCCCTCCAGATTGTAAAGTGGGGCTACGAAATCTTTTCTGTCCACAGCTCTGCCCTTTCAAACTATTTCCTCTGTGTAACAGTAAAGTAGAACAGCAAGCACAGATGTCAAAATGATGAAATACAAATGCATTATAAAAACCTGCTGCACAGAATTAAACATTTATTCTAAATGCTGTATAACACAGATCAGTTAAAACGTCTAACTAAATGGTTCCATCCTAACCACAGGAGAACAAGTCACTGCCAGCAGCTCTGGACCCTGTGATTTGGGAAACGTACAGACTTTATTTTTCAAGTAGCTGAATTTGGATGCCTGTTTTTGAAGCAGATAGACTTTGTTTTACTCAACCTTTCAACCTACTTGACAGCCATGGTATTGTTACGATGAAATTAAGAATTAGATTTAAACATATACACAGTTACTGAAAAACATGCAAAAGGACAAGACTGGCATACGTAAAGCTTCACAGAAAAGGCTGTGGCAATCAGACTGGGGAACTAGTAACACTGAAAACAAGTCTTTACATATACATATTAGTAATGCAGATTAACCCTTCTTACCCTGTTATTGGTATTGCTCAGGGCAGCTACCTTCCTTCGGTGGCTCCTTCAGATTTCACCTATCAAAACTTCCATATTAAGCAGTTCCTTTACAGGCAAACTCACCGTCAGCCCAGGAATGTCAGAGTTTCGCAGGAAAACAATAAACTCTTGTATGTACACTGAGCACATACAATTCTATCAGCTCCAATCTGAGCAGAGTGTGCAGAACAAAACCTAAAAATTTCTCCTTGGCTTTTAGGAGGATCTAGAGACCATTTAAGAATGCATCAGTGGATATATATGGAAAAATATGTAAAATGAGATGTACTGTTGGAGATCCTATTACACCTCGACCTCTGAGGTGTTGTGAGCAAGACGCTGCCTATGTCTCGACACTGCCTATGTCTCAACCCTGCCCTGTTTCCAAGGTCCGCAAACACCCCACCAGCAGACCAGCAAGTGAGGCTGTTACACTCTGGATGCAACATCATCTGTCCCATCCCTTCCCTGGGGAAAAGGCCCCCATCAGCACCCCACCAAACACATGTCCCTCAGTCAGGCCCAGCTGGGTGCTCACCACAGACGCTTGTCCAAGGTATAAGGTGTCATCACAGGCTGCAAGCTCCTGCCTGAGTTCCGGAGGCCCACAGCCTCATCCAAAAATACCATAAACAAGTGCAAGAAACTGCTTCAGCCAGTCCCCTAAACGCAGAATACTGTGGTTTGCGTCAGTGGCCTCACTGTATTTGCATATGCAATGATACTTTTTTTTCTCCCCCATCCTTCCGCCCCGAGAAGAAAAGTGCCACTCGGAGGGTAATGGTAACTTCTTAAGTCTACTGTTAGGAAACTACATGACACTGCTGTCAGTGTGTCAACACTACCTACGCCAGCAATAAGCAGCACGTTGTTCATAACCCTGCAAAATTACTTAAGCTAAAAACAATGAAGGGATCAAAAACGGGCAATCTGCTAGTTTTGGTGGCGCAGAAGTCTGGGGCACTATCTGCTACCAATTTGTAGATTAAAGCCTTTTCCCTTTTAGACTCTAAAAGTCTTAAAGTTGTAGCCAGCCTTGAGAACGTGACCAATGTGTTACAGTCATCATTTCTTACCAGCTCCTTTCTACACTCTCACCGCAGAGTCTACTGCTTTGAGCATAATGTTAATTCAAAGAAAACCGAGCAATGGGAAAAGGAAACAGTGTTTCTACAGATGTGAATGTCATGTAAATGTCAAACCTCACGTTAAAATTTGATTAGGAGACTGAATAAAAGGGAAACAGCATTGCTGTAAGTAAACCAGCACACTAACAATCTCAGCCTGCCTGCTTGCCACACAACCTTATGATGGATTTCATTATTCTTAATTTTCCATGTAATAAAGTTGTAACTGATTTTGCTAAAAGATCATATATAGCAGCACAAGAAGTGCAAGAAGTTTGCTGACAAGATGGATTTACACATTGTTAATACTAAATTCCTGTGGGCTGTGCCTAGAACTACACTCAGTCAATTCAAGAAAATTGCCATTTCTCTTCATTCCAAATAAATGCCCATCTACTTAGAAAGAGAGGGAGCGTATGCAACATTCATCTGTATGTACTCACGTGAGGGGAAACAGAAGGTGGCTTCACCTCAAAGTCCAAAAAGCAGAATTTCAGCAGACACTAAATCGATACAGATAAACTTTGGAGAGCAAGTCATTACCATTTTGTCTTGGTAAGGTAATATTTTTCCAAGACGGTACAACCCCACTTGTCACGTTCCTTGATGAACCCTGGGGACTAGCTGCTCTTGCCTCAGGAGCTCTCTTCCTATGAATGACCTCAGTTCTGCTTGCTTCAGGAGTCCGGACACGTCTTAGACCAGATCAAGTATTTCAATAGCCCCAGTAACATGAAGATGTCACTGACATAGCAGCAGAGCCATATTTGTGCACGGAGGCAGGAGAAAGTTGTTAGATGAACTGGAGTTACTGGTTTTAACTACAAGCTACATACTTGGTTACTCTAAAATACTGAGATAGGAAGACTAGTGTAGAATTTTTCTATTAATAAATGCAAAGTCAGAAGAAAAAAAATTTCCCAAGTACACGACACTTCTTCCCTCAACTTCAAATCCCCCAATGCCAAATCACCACCACCACCGAGAACGTAGAGACTAACTCTGGCACAACAATTCAGTTCAGAATGAATCTCAAAATAGCCCAGCAACTGCCCTGCTCTGATTACTTTCTCTCCAAAACACAAATTCTTAGCCCCAACTTGTCTTAGGTGTACGTGCCCCACAGATGATCGGCTTGATTTTGCACTAGCTTTGACATTTTAGTTACCTGTTGTGCCATCAAAATAATTTGCTAATTGTTCACACAGAATTTATACAAGGACATCTTCAGAAAGAACTTGGAATTTCATGCCTTCGATGACATCCTCTGCAGCTGACAGTCCAAGTCACAAACTTGTCACTACCTTGATAATTGGTGGGAGGGCAAAAGGACATAATATCCATATCTCTGATGGATGGCTCCCCTTAGTTTGAGGCTCCCTTCATAGAAGATTTTTTTTTAATCTGCCCTGAAAAATATTAGTATAGGAACTTTATAAAAGACTCAAATGGAAATCACTGTAACCCCCAAAACGAGAGGTAAGGAATTTCAATAATCCTCTGTCCTTTACCTTCAATATGGCAAACCTAGGCAGTCTCTTCCACTGCTTCATTGCTCTTTGAAGTTATAATCAGAAAAAAATAAAGCAAAAAGGGAAGCAAGTTGCAGTGCTAGTGAACAAAGCTTCAATCCATTATGAATTTAATGAACAGTCCCATTCATCTATTCAGTAGTTCCAGTCCCACCAGCGTGCTTCAGACCACCTTCCTAGATTAAAAAAAGACCACCGCAACAGCAGGATAGCTTTTCTGACCCTCCAAAAGCTGCCATACTGTTAAGCTTTCCTTACCCAGATAAGGCTCTACATAAATCTAGACAAACTGCCAAAAAAGAGAGAAATACCATTCACCACCAGCCTTTCACCTCCCTCTACTTCGCTTCGAGTTGGCAGCGAAACAGAAAGACACCATATTGTGACAGAGGCTGCTGCATATTTCCTGGAGGCTGTACACTCTGACTCTACTCCCAAGAGTAGTAGTGACTACGTTTTCAGCAG
>NW_010393656.1:0-7779 GCF_000710305.1 Buceros rhinoceros silvestris | reverse complement strand
AGCAGGAGCTAGCAGTATCTTATTCTCTAGAGTTTTTCAATATACAAAGACGTTTTTACAATCTCAAGTTCTGCCCCATGGTTCATCAGTCATAAATCCCATTTTATTAAAGAGTCCACAGTTTCAAAATACAAAACATCAAAACAGCCACCACCTGAAATTCACCAGGTGCATTTATCCAGATCTTATTCAGTTATAAGTACTTACGTAAACAACCTTTCACATTAAATGTTAAAAGATTTCACACACACACACACCCCCCCAACCTAGAAGTTTTATTGTCATGATACACATCACTCTCAGACACTGGTAGGGAAAAATAAAATAAAATAAAAAATAAATATGAAAAGAGAATTAAAGGAAGGCTGCTGAATAAGATTATCTTACTGCTCTATGATTGCTTTGGGCACCTACAAGGGAAAAATTCCTCCAACTTAAGTAAAATGAGCGAAAGTTCTTTGACCATCAGAACTGCAGCAATTTTGTTATTATGAACAGATTTATGCCAGTCGACGTATGAGTAACAGCATTCAGACTGTCCTTGAGAGATTTAAAGATCCTATTGTGAATGTTAAATAACTTAAAGCTCTCGTAAGCTAAATGGATTCAGAAACCAGTCAGTGCTTCTTCAAAGGCAAGAAGCACTACACAAAGACTGTCATTAGGAGACAACAGAAAGCTGAGGAGGGTGTGCATGTGCGACCTGCACAACTCAAGTAGTCCAAGATGCTATCAATATCACAAACTCACTAAAGCCTTAAAACCAGGTTAGTTTATTTCAAAACTACTCAGATCTTTTTAATTTTACTTTTAGGTATTTTAGGAAGAGGCCATATGATTATTTGCTGGATCCCACTTCTGGGTTTGTATTACAGATTGCATTTGCTTTCTATGTAATTGAAGATGAGATTTTCACTCATTTCATGCAGGCAGGTTTCAGTTAAACCTACAACAAATCACAGAATTTGCTTGCAGTTTACCGCGAGCCTCTCACAGCACCTCCTATTCAGTGTAGGGGTTCTCTTAGTGGAGCTCCCTCCCCCTCAAGAGACCACAGGCCCAAAGGACTATTCTGATGTAAGAAAGGAAAAAACAATTACTGCCTTCACAGGTTGCCCGAGGTGACATTCAACAATTGCAAGAACACTTGAATATTTAAGGACTACATAAACCAAATCTTTACAGTGCACATAGACTAAACGTAGACTTTCAGTTTTCAACACAACATGCTAGTCATAAATACTTCTGTATTAATACTTGAAACTGTACAGGTTTTCATTTAGTGCATTTAATTTCTGCTTACCCATCTACCACTTGTCTTTGGCAGAGACTAAAAAATAAAAACAAAATTCAAAGGCAATGCTGCGTTTCTGCTTCAAGTTGTTCATTTTTCCTTATCATAGATATGGCACTTAAGCTGTCAATAAGCAATTCCATTAGAGTGCAAGTTTCATTTCTAGCTTGTGCTTGCACTCATTTTAAATATAACAATAAAAATAAAGTCTACCATATTCTAATTACTTTCATTGTACTGTCTCACAAATAGTTTCCTCCTTCAAAATCGCAATCTCTGTTTGTAGAAAACAGCAGAGAATAAAGACATAAGTTAATTCATGTTGTCAGATACACCACTGGAAACCAAAGATTTCCAAGTATGTTATTTCAAGCTTTAATATTACTCCAGTGTAAACACTGAAAGAAAAAAGAAAAAATCTTCATAAACTACAAATTCAGTTTGTTAGATGAGGCACAGGTCTGTTCACTGGAGACTCTTGGGAATAAGTATCTGCCACAGTACTCAAGAAGTCAGACACCACCACAGTTAACCAGTACATATCTGTACGTGCTTAGCTATTGTTACTTGGATATTGTCAAGTGAAGCATGGATTAGCATAGAAGCAAAACGCAGCGACTTCACTGCCGTTCAGAAAGAAACTGCTGGCCCAGCACTTGCAAGGCCTTTCCCAGCTTCAGCGGGAAAGTCCCCCAGCCCATCCCCATACTCTCTCATTACTCAACTCTCCCAAAGATCTGTTTCCAAGCCAGCCTTACTGCTACTGCATTGTAATAAAACAAAATCAGATTAGCTTAAACAGCTGCTCGTGGTAACCCAGAGGAACAGTTTCCATAGCTGTCCCACTCACAGGAGCATCTATGAGGTTTAGCATATTCATTGCCATTATTGATAACTATTCAAATTACACTAGCATGCTGGGATTAATATTTATATTTTTGTAATAAGCACCACACAAAATTTGATGACAGAGCAATAAAAGGCTGCATTTCTACATCTCATCCAAAAGAATAAACCACTAAACTCTCCAACGGTTGTGCAATGAACTATAATACTCATGAAAACCAAGAAGGACATATCTTTGTCTGTTTAAAATGCACGACAAGGAACCACGTGAATGAAGTAAATGAGTCAACCAATCACGTGGCTTTGCAGGAAGGCTCCTGAGTTACCACAAGAAGCAGTCAGTAAGATGGACATATTAACAACCCTGCTCACACAGCCCTCCCAGATCCTCAAGCAGTGCTATTTACACATTCATTTACACCCTGGGTCTGCCCACAGAAAATGCTTGGGGTTGTTTGGTTCTTTTTTTAAGCAGAAATGTGTGCTAATGCGTATTTCTGGATAAACAAAACTATTTTATCCACAAATTCTTATCCAAATCTGACTGCCTAACAACCAAAATAATAAAAGCACTGATAAAAGTAGTGGGCTGTATGTTTCTCTCCCACTAATTACTTCAGCAAGGGCAGCACTGATCATCACATTAAAAAGGACTCACTACTGTTTTACCAATTCTCTCCCACTAATTACTTCAGCAAGGGCAACACTGATCATCACATTAAAAAGGACTCACTGCTGTTTTACCAAGATGGTTCCTGATAAACAAAACTATTTTATCCACAAATTCTTATCCAAATCTGACTGCCTAACAACCAAAATAATAAAAGCACTGATAAAAGTAGTGGGCTGTATGTTTCTCTCCCACTAATTACTTCAGCAAGGGCAGCACTGATCATCACATTAAAAAGGACTCACTACTGTTTTACCAAGAAGCTGTCTTATCACAAATGTTTTTCTCCTTATGTCCTTCCCAAATGCCTTCTGAAAGCTTTCTACTAGTTTTTATCAGTCAGCTTTGGGTTTTTACTCAGTTTCTTCTCCTGATATCTCAAATGGTTTGTTCAGATTAGAAAATGAAACGGAAGTGAAATGTATGAACTAAATAAAAAATAAGCTAGTACTTCACAAATGACAGGAAATATCGCAATCTTTGTGGCACTTTACTTTGAACTTTCCTCTGTTTCTCTCTTTTCTTTGCCCTTCAGACTGCACTGTTTCAGGGAATCCATCTGAACCGAGACTGTGTCTTTCTATGTTGCAGGGCATTCTCTTGATGACACAAAAATAGGCTGGAGAAAGACAGCAGTCCATGGCCCTTCCTCAGGCGAACATCCACTACAGCAAGGTCTGACTGCTTGAAGTTTCAAGTAAAATTAGGAAAAAAACCACAGGATTTCTCTGTTCACTTTCAGGCTAAGATGCCAGTCTTGACCCTATGAATGTAAACTCCCCGTAACGGCATTGTTTCAGAGTAGTTGTTCCCAGTATGAGCCAGTACAACTCAGAATTTTATACATGAGGTAAGAGAGCCTAACTGGCACCTGACTCCTCACTGCTCTAGGATGTCACCGCAGTTGCAGCATCATGAGATAGCCCACTAGCTTGGACCACTTTCTTCATCACCAATTGTCCTCAAAACTCCCTCCAAAAAAACCCCATCAAAAACATTCCCCAACCAATTACAGCCTTCATCTGCATTTCCAGTACAGGCTAGAAGGCAGAGGCGGGTATAGCTCCCTTCCTCACCCCCACTCTTCACAGAGCTGGGCTTTGCTGCATTCTGGCACCTCCAGCCAAACTTATGAACATCAGCCAAGGATTCAGAGCAATCACACTGACCAGGCTGAGTCTCAGGGGAATCTACAGAGGTCCAAGGTAAATGCAGCCACTCTACAGCAATATGCCACCCTTCTCAAATGCTCCAGTGGCTCTTCCCTTCTCAGGTGAATCCAGGAAGAACACCCTTCTCTCTCCCACACCAAAAGCTGTATGTTTTGTGCATATATAGGTCTCATACAAAGGTCAAATAGATAGATTTTAAATATACAGAACAGACACTATTTTAAATTACTTTAACTCTTACTCAGAAGTTTGTCACCAGCAATTAAAAGTACTTGTTCCAACTTCTTTTGTGTTACAGCTTGGAAAAAAAAAAAATCAGTCAGGTATGCAAAGAACAGCATGTAATCCTAACAGCTAGAAAACACATAAAACCACTGCCAATGGGATTATAATAACTGCCTGAACTGCCAAAAGACAAATCAAATCAAATCACTGCTGAGTTAGTGTTTATTGTGAAGTCTCTTGCAACAAACCACCTAAGCATCCAAAGTTGCAGGAGCACCTTATCTTGTCTCTAAGAAACCTGATCTGTTGTACGCTTACAGGCTTTTTAGACACTCAATGTATCCTTCCCCAAAATATTTCATATGAACAAATGCATAAAATAGAATGCTCTAGTAGCAGCAAAATGAACAATGCATATGTGCAATGTTCTTTCCTCGCTTCATCAATCAGTTGATTAGTTATTTTTAATTAAAACAGGAAGCTCTGATTGCAGATTTTGAGTGATAATCCTTTCCACTTAAGGTGTTGTTTTCTGTGGTTCATCTACTCAATTCATAAACTATTAATAGGAGAGAACTAGCAAATCCGGTTTTAAGTCCCAAGCAACCCCTTGGCTAGATCCAGGTCTTAAGCTTGATCTCGTCAGAGTTACCCATCTGCATGCTTTAAGTACGGAGAAGTACATATTAATTGGCTATTAGTTCAGTGTTCAGCTATGCACTCTAAGCTTAGCGGAAAACTAGCTGGTTTGTACACAAGCAACACCTCATTTTCCCAGAGCTCTGTTAAGTTTACTTGAAGTTCTGATGAAGATCAAAAAAAAACCATCTTCATGGGGTAAAAAAGTTTGAGTTGTCAAACCAATGGGTTCTATACCAGACTTACTGTTATGGCTGAACCAAGACCAGAATTTACTTCCCTATTTTCAGATTTTGATGCTTAGCTGGATAGAGGCTCTGATAAACATAAAAACAAAAAGGAAAGACAACATTTCTACAGCTGTCTTGTTTAAGAGCATTTTGATTAGGACCAAATTGTTTCCAAAAGTTTGCTAAATCCATGAAAGGAAAACTATAAAGCTATTGTGTTTGTTTCCTTCACCTGTTAGCTAAAAATATTCAGTTTTAACAACAAATTATACTCTGTGTTCGAAGTTGTTCACAAATGACTTAAATCACAGAGCTCAGCAGTAAATCTCACAGTGTACACAGCAGTGTATCACGCTGCTAAGGCATAGGAAGAAGGAAAGGAGCAATAAGCAAGGGAGACCTGAGAGGTCCAACTTTTTTATAAATGTATCCTAAGTACAAATGTAGCTCCTGAAGTTTACAGGTCCCAGTAGCAATACAAAAGGAACATACAGAAGATTTATTTTTAAAGTTGAGGGAAAAGAACTTGGGCCAATTTCCAACTGCTGATATCCATGCTCTTAAATCAACCTTGGTAAAGTTCTGCATCGCCTAATTCAGTACTGTATCTGCTGCTGAAGCACAAAACTTAACCACGTAGTATGGTTCCCATACGCAGCCACCCAGCACCGCAGTGCAGCTGTCCCAGCAAATAGACACCAACACACTGACAACCCCAGGCCATCCTGCAAAGTAACAAACGCATATACGTCACAGGTACACAATGCAGTAACTCGGGAGTTTGTGCTTCAGACTTCCGTGAGGGTACAGAAAAATCAGTGCCGAAACAGCTGATTTAAGAAACCCGTGGGCCATTTACACAACTAGTACGACACTTAGTTGGTGAATGGTGGGCCACTAAGCAGCAGCCATGTTCTGGAAGAGCTAGTTGAAACTCCATCTGCAAAACGCACACTGGATTAGTACTCGGTTTAGGACGTTGCTCTAGTAACTATTCCCATTTTAACATAGGGATTAGACACTCTCACACTTTTCCAAGTACCGTCATTTGAGAGTTACGGGAAAGTACTTACTGTAGCAGGATGTAAAAAGCTGCATTATTAAACTCGGAATAACAACTTAATCTGACCTTTACCTGCCTATGGTCTTTCTCTTGAAAATTGTCAACTACATCACCGTGCCTTCCAGAAGGTGGCATAAGGGGCCCTGCCATATCAACAGCAGCTGAAGCAAGAGGGGAGCAGCAGCAGTGGCTGATTCAGAAGAAACCTGCCTCAAATTTTATGAAGCTTTGTGACACACCAAAAAGTTTAAAGCAGGATGGATTTCCCCGCGATTACGGTACATGCTGGGTTATGTATGTGACAAGACTGCCACTCCTGCTGCAATACCAACAGGTTCCCATTGCCTCTTTAGGAGAGGCTGAGAAAAAAAAAAACGCCTCATTTACATTACATGATTGACTAGTCATGCAGATTGAGCTGTGCTGGGAAGCAGGAGGAGAGAGCATCTTTCAGAGAACTGAATTTGGAAGAGGTACAGAGCAGGAACAGTTTGCATTTATTCCCAGCTTGCTACGTGGGATCTTGAGAACATTTCCTTTACCACTTCAACTATAGAGTCTGATTTTATTTTTAAATTTCTCTTTTTCCCGTTTCCAACCACCAGAAAGCAAAACAGTTCTCCAAGTGAAAAACAGACTCACTTAACCCACAGGCTCCCCAAAGAGCAGTCCGTGAATTTCACATGTCACAAACCACCCCCCATCACAGGGCGGCGGGGGAAATGCGGACAGAAGGGGACAACGACAAATAAGCAACTGTATTCACCTTAATTTCTAATGATGGGAGGTGGAAGCAACCTGCCTTGCAAACACCAGGGTTTTCCCCCATGCCTCGTGCGGTCTAAATGAGACTCTGAATTGACTTACACTTAACGACCCCTCCAACCACCACATACATCACTCTAAATCGACATCCACACAACTGTCATTAATGGCCACTGACGAAATATGCCAAGGGTCTGGAAAGCTTCTCCCAGCATGTGCCCTAGATGACACCCAACACGCACACCTATCTTGTTCTTCCAAAGCTAATCTTCTCTGCCTCAGGCTCCAGCCCACAAGGCTGACTTCACTGTGTATCTCCCAAGTTAGCGCAACATTTCAAACGCAGAGTTCCAATCAGCCACAGGGAAAGATAAAATCACTGGGGTGCGCAAAAGGCAGGCATCAGAGTCACATCACCTACCAGGATTCGAGGGACCAGGGTCATCCTGCTGAATCCACTGCTGCAATCCCACTTCTAAAGCATGCGCGGGTCGTTCTGAGCCCGCAAAGCTGTCTCCCCCGCAGCTTTACAGTTACAAGGCAAGGAGCTTCCCCTCTCCCCCCCGCAGGACTCCCCGATGCCTGAAGGGCTGAGGCAGTCGGGAGAAGGCAGTTGGGAGAAGGCAGCCGATAAGGCACCCAGCATCCCTCCGCTTCCCCCAAACGAGCTCGGAAATGAGATGTAACAGCAGCCTCTCTCCCGCGCCAAGTATCACAGGAGCGGAATACTAACTGGTTCATTTATTTCACTGATTACCATATGCAGATATTAAAGCCTAAACATTCCATTTCTTCCACTAGCCCTTTCAAATTAACCCTACATTTTAAAGCAATACGAAAACGCTTGAGGTCACCGTTTCTCCTCCGCCGGGCGG
>NW_010393655.1:38671-40600 GCF_000710305.1 Buceros rhinoceros silvestris | reverse complement strand
GGTGCCGCTGCGCCAGCCCCGCGCGAGCCAGCCGTGCCCCCTGCTGGCACCGCCCGGCACAGCTGGAGTCAGGGGCTGGGGAGCTCGAAGTTGGGGAACGTGACAAAGGTTTGGGGTCTGGGAAACCCCAAAGAGCGTCAGGCCTATCCAGAGTTTCTCGAGAAGAACATGACATTCCCTAAAATTTGGTGCAGAGCTCTTCAAAGCGATGGGGCGTCCCTCCAGCTAGTTTCAGTGTACTTTAGGTCAGGCCTGCAAGTTCTCGAGACTTCAGGGAATTAAAGACTAGGTCTAAATCCAGAAACCTTGTTTTTCGCAAGAATATTAAACTTTTTATCTTCACTCAGTTGCCATATATAGGCAAAAAATGATTTTAAGAAGCTAAAGGGTGTGTTAGGAAAACAGCCTTACTTTATATTATAAATACTAAATTGGCAAAACTGCAGTAAACTATTCTTTATCCGTTTGATCACATTTTATACATTTATGTGTAGTTCTGCTTTTTACCATTGATGCATGTTACTCTTCCCAGAAATCCATCAATAAAACCACCTGTTCTGTTTTAAATTTTCTGTTCCTCCGTGTAGCCGTGTACCAGTCACAGTTTTGAATTGGCAGAATTTTGTCAGATGGATGCAGTAGTCCTCATTAATAATCAAGCATAATTTATTCTTATGTAGTTTATTTTAAACTGAGTATTTTTCAATCTTTTTCTCCTTTCTTTCAAAATTTAGGTGGAGAACAGACCAAAGTATTACGGAAGAGAGTAAGTATTTTCCTCTTTCAGTATCTGTCGGGTATATCCAAAAGTTGGTGTCCTAGAACTAAAAAAAAAGATACAATGGGGGTCTAATAAAATATTTTATTTTCACTTTCACTTCAACTGGGAGCTAAATTTATTGAAAGCCTAATAATTTAGCTACATTACAGTCCAGTACTGCTGCTCACAATCCGTGGACCATGCTGCTGTACAAGCCTTCATGCTCATTTTGCTTTTCTCAGGACAGTTTCGGGGGGAAAAAGTGTTGTTTGGAGTATTTCTTCGTTTTATTTTCATTGTCACTTAAATCTTCCAGTGGTCCTGCCATGGCCTGGGGAGGGAGGAAGGAAGCAGCTTGCCTCCATCGCTGCCTTTTTGTGTATGTCCCTATACTTTCACCACCCTGCATGGTTGTGGAAGTACAGGTGTATACTACAGCATGTGTAAGTGCTGTTTTCCCTGCTAAAGTTACACATCAGAAGTAACCCAATTTTTTTTCTGTGAGGAAAATAACAGACAACTAGAATGTAATTCCTTTGTGCTCAGCAGTCTTCTTGCCAATGAATAGCTTGAAAAAGGCTGGATCCTACATGGGCATGGAGATTTGGGCAGGTAAGCTGAAGGGCATAGCCACTGCAGCAGCCACCCAGATCTGAGGCTTGGCCTTCACTAGGGTAATCTGCTGAGGCCCTAAGTCTTATCGCCAGCTAAATTACTTAGATCCCATGTTGTATTTTTTCTTCTGTCCCAAACACATCATCCATGTTTAACAATCCTTTTCTACTATCAAAAACCTCAAGAGCCAGTAGTTTTGCCCCTAATTACTGAAGTTTCATTTTTTAAATATTATCTTTGGCAATGGGGAGTTCAGATCTGGCCACCAGAGTCTAGCAGAGCTGAAGACAGTACCTAGCTGAGCAACTAATTACACTTCCTACAGCAGGACTTGTTAAACCATTACCACGATCCCTTATCCAGGAACCTGCTTGGGTTTTGACATACTCTCAGTTTCTGGAGTAGCAGGGCTGGCAGGAACTGTAAGAAGTAAAGCTGCCCAGGCAAGATCACATTAGTTATTATCACTGAGAAAGAAGATTTCAGAACCAGTGGGACAGTCCTATAAAAGCAATTGACTGGGTGCTCAGTAGCAATTGAAAAGAGAATCAGGA
>NW_010393655.1:18782-38564 GCF_000710305.1 Buceros rhinoceros silvestris | reverse complement strand
AAAGAAACAGAAAAATACACATTACTATATAAATCTATGATGTGGCTGCATTTTAAATAGTACACATAGTTCTGGTCCCTCTACCCCTTCCTCCTCCCTCCTTTTAGAAAGCTCGTATAAGAAGTAAAATGTATGGTGCAATGATGGTGGAGCAAAGGGATGGAGATCTTCCTCAGTGACTGTCCAAGAGAGGGACAGTGCCCCTCTCAAGTTATTGCCACATGGTGCTGCGGAGGCCAAAACTATTAAGCTATTAAAGGGTTTACAAGTGACATTATCAGATTCATGAAGGATAAGATCACAGCTGATCAGACACAATTTCTGGCTCAACAAGTGATGGATGGACAGGGATGTGAAATGAAAGAAATATGTCACTGCTTCCAGTACTCTGGGCATAATAATTTCTTGTTGGCTGCTGTCAGAAGCAGGCGTCCCGAGTTCAGGGCATCTTGTACCGTGTACAAGCTGATTTCATGTCTTTATCAAAATGTACCAAAAATATCCATGAGAAAGCTTGGATCACCCAGTGCTTACCACACAGTTAAAGAAATTTCACAGGTGGCCCAAGTATCCTGTCCCAGTGATTTCTTAAACCAATCACCAGGAGAGCTTTCTTCCTAATATCTAACCTAATGCCTGCTTTTTCTTTTAACATCAAAATGAAGTATTTTTATAATAAGCTCCTGGTGGTGAATAGTTTGTGATCATTATTTTTAACTAGAGTTATGAATTGCCATGATTCTACTGGTAAAGACATGTTTAAATTATGTAATCTAGGGAATGCTCGTTTCAATTTGGATGTGGCAGTAAATGAGTGTGTCCCCCACCAGTACAGACAGAAAGTATAAATCAATTTACATCATTTTGATTAGAAAGTCGCTCTGGAAAGATCACCTAAACCTAATATTTTCAACATGTATTAGCTGTGAAAAGACAACATAAAGAGAATAGAACAACTTTTGCATTTGCATCCAGTGTGTTTTTCTTCTCTTTCACTACTGACCCAGAGGCAGTGTTAGAAATGTGCCACTTCATATGTATTGTCAGAAAAGAGAAAATGCTGAAGGCCAGTACATTTTAGCGCCTTTTTTTCAGACAGCAGCAAAAATAGAAACTTCCAAAACCTATGAGAAGACCCTCAGAGATTTATCAGCTAGTTAAATGTGCATAGGAGTTAAACTGCTGTAAAGACTGCATTTGCAGTGATCACCCTAAATATTGATTATCATAAGGTAAATTGCCCGTCCTAGGACCTCTTTCTTTCTTAAAATAGCAATGACAAAAGGGTCAGAGAGGTATTGCTTTTGTCCAGCACTGGATGAGGAATTCATTGAAAATAAGAAAATAGTATTTTTCTTGAGGCTACTCCATATCTTCTTTTATTTTAACTTAAACAAAATGCAATTTTTAATGATGTTTAGTAATTTTTAATAATGTTGCCATTTCCTGCCTCAATTTCCCTTAAAAATTTGAGGAAACAGTGTTAATATAAAAATAAAGCAAACTGATAATAATAATGACCTCTCATTTTAATTTTAAGTCATCTTCATTAAAAAAAGAATAATGCCTTTGTGCCTAACTTTCAATTCTCTTGTACGGCCTCTAGAAGGGAAACAAGGAAGAAAGTCATAGACTGGTAGAGGAGGAAAGTTGTGGAAAAGATAAGGCGTTTACAGTAAATAATCTTTGGATGCGGTTGAGTGTTATACTGTCTGAAACTGTATAAACAGTATGATTTTGGTTTTGCTTCTATGCTGGACTTGGCCAGGCTGGATGACTGTCCTGCCGCGTCTAGATGCTCAGACACTGTTCTGATGGCTTAGACCACAATGCTCTGCAGTGCAGAAGTTTTTGAATGGTTTCTGGGTTGGAGGGGCTGCTTCTGGTTGGATTGTTCTGTAAGTCACTGGAATGTCTTCCCTTAGGTTTCACGGGATCATTTCTCGGGAGCAAGCAGATGAAATACTTGCAGGTGTAGAAGGAGCATATATCCTTAGAGAAAGCCAGCGGCAGCCTGGCTGCTATACTCTTGCTCTCAGGTAAATGCTGTTTTAATAAAGGCTTATAGTTCAAATGTAAATGTGTTAAATGGAAGAGATTATGTCAGACATTTTTGGGTAAAGTCTATATCCACTGTTACTTAATCCACCTCTTGGTGTCAGAGTGATTTTATACCCTCTTGGTAGCAGATTGACAATCGCAGTGCTGCAATATTCTTTCAGTCCTTTAGCACTTAGTACGAATTCCATCTTCACATAAAGACTGCACCTGTTTTCAAAATTTTTGCTACCTAGAGTTGAGTGTAGTAATGAATGAGCTGCATCTTGAAAAGTGTAAGAGATGTGATAGAGTACGGAAGAGGGGAGTGTCCCGGCAGAGAACACAGCCTGGTTGTCCTCTGAGCTCAGTAATGTGTTGTACAGAAAAATCACCAATCATGGACAGTAATAATCCTGGATAAACCTGGAAAACCACGAAGACCAGTGGCTGACCAGCTGTCAAAGGCAGCATACCAGACTTCAGTTTTCTTCCCTAACTGGAATTCAAGCTTGCCGTAGAAAAACAGCATGAGGCATAGGATACTGCTGCTCGCAGAAGTGAGAGTTTGCTACTGAACTGAATGAAAAATTCAGTGGGAGCCCAATCTACGACCTCACTGCCCTTCACCAATGCCTTTCCTGGCTTAACTGTGCCATTGAAAACATGCCCATGTGACAGTCTTAAAACTGCAAGGGGACCAGATATTCTATGGGGTTTTGACAAAACAAACTCCTTGGCAATATTTTACAATGTTTATAGCACATTATTACTTCTGTGGGTTATACACAAAACAAAAGTCTGTATTTTTACCCTTCTGCTGGTAAGCCAGTAGGAAAAATCCTTCAAGGAGTTACCCCAAGTAGCTGTGATACAGTGCTGAAATCATCCTCAGAATTCATATTGATGTGCAGATGGTAGAGCTGGAAAAGCTGGTGACTCATGCCAACTAAAAGGAGGTGTAAATTAAAAGAAACTTCTGTCAGCTGAAAAAGAACAAATGTAGGTTTTTTAGGTTTTGGAAAGAGATTTCAAAATAAAGAATGAAAAGAACTACCAAAGGATGGGAAATATGACAAAATGCCTGTTGTTTTGACACAACGGCATGATTTCTAAAACCATCTGAATAATTACTTATAAAATCATAAACTGAATTCGATAGTAAATTGGGAATTCGTGGGAAACTATGGTCAAAAAAATAAGAAGCTTAAACAGTTTGGTTTGAAAACCCAACAAAATATGCAGAGATGTGCACATTTGGTGCAATATAAGCACCATTTAACCCAACGTCGTATCTTTGAATCTTTAATCGAGAATGGGATTCCAGCACCAGTGTTACACACTGAAGTGCTCTACAGCACTTTGCTTTCTAAAACTCTTTTAAAACCCCTGTAGATTACACCTGCCGTAAATAGCTGCATAGGTCCTGAGTTAGCCCATAGAACTTTGGGTCTGTGATTGGGCCACTGAATTTGCAGCTTGGTCTCCCCAGCTTCCTGCCAGAGAGTGACTGGGACCCTTAGGATTTGCAAGACTTGCTAGAGATGCCCATCTGTCTTCACTGACTGAAAATATGCTCATCATGATTTACCATCCAGGTTCAGCACCTCAGAAACATTTCGGAATGTAAAAGTCCTTTACACAATTACACATCCCCATATAAGGACTTGTTACTGCTAACATCCCTTACAATTGCTGCAGTAGTTGCCTTAGGATTTAGATTTAAACCATGTACATCTGCATCGCATGGTTTGTTACAGAGAATTAGCCTCAGTTCTGCAGCCTGCCCCATGTGATGCAATTAGGTGTAGTTTTGAACTTGAGCTGGTGTATCCGCAGAGATCCAGTTACAACCAGTTGTGCGTATTCCATATGTAATCCAGATATATAGACTCAACAGAAAAATTACCTCCTGGCTGTTTTGCCAGTATGAATTCTCCCTCTCACTCTTCCCTCTCTCTTTTCTTGTCTCCCTCCTTTTGTTCTGGTATTTGCAGATTTGGTAATCAGACCTTAAACTACAGGTTGTTCTATGATGGGAAGCACTTCGTTGGGGAGAAAAGATTCGAATCAATCCATGATCTAGTTACAGACGGTTTGATAACACTGTATATAGAAACAAAGGCTTCTGAGTATATTTCCAAAATGACAACAAACCCCATCTATGAACACATTGGATATGCCACTTTGCTTAGAGAAAAAGTATCCCGGAGGCTGAGCAGAACGAAAAATGAAACAAGAAAAGCAAGTGTAACGAGTGAAGAAAATACCCCGGTTGAAAAGGTCAGTATTCAGTTTAAAATGTTGGCAGTTAATACCAGTCTTTCTATCAAATCTGAGAGAAAGAAGTGTTTCGTCTAAAGACCTGTTTCTATTTTTCTGTACTTCATGAAGTATTACTATCCCGTTGAAAAGTTTATATCCTGTTAATGTGATCTTGGCTCCAAACTAATATTTGTCTGGAGCTTATGAAGGAAGTATTCTAGTAAGTACCAAATACAAATATTTTCACTGTGTAAATGTATATATATATATATATACACTGTCTAACTTAGCAACTCCATCTAAAATTGTTCACAAGTTATGCTTCTTTGTTTGTGTATACTCAAGCATATTCTGCAGTAGGATTATGAAACTGGTTCCCACTGACCCTTCACCACAGCTCAAGTTTGTTATCTTTCCATTCACAATGCAAAGCTCCTCTTCTCTGCCAAGTCTTTGGTGGATGGTTCTCAAATTGCGGTGTTGTATGGTTTCTTCCCTTTCTTCTCATGGGTCTCAATTGGGATGTTATGTGTTTGCCTCCCTTTCTTCTTGCTCTTCTCATTTGGAGTGGGCTTTCCTTGATCTTCTCTCATGCGCCAGTATCCTATAGCATTGTATAGACAAGGACTTATTTGCATGATGATAAATAGAGGATTTCATGCCATTAGCAGCCATCTGAAGATGTAAAATTGGAAATTCTTTTACATATGAGAAATAGTCTTGTAAGCAGTGATGTGGATATTTTAATTTCCCAGATGGTAAGACTGTAAGACCTGTTGAATGAAACTTTTTTTTGTGTCCTGTGATTGTGCTGATTGTTTGCGAGAGTTCTTCTGCAGTCTGACTGATAATTTTACTGTTCGGTGTACTGGCTAGCTAGTTGGGAAATAGAGCCGATTTGGATTTAGGAGGCAGGAAGTGTATTTGCTGTCATATAGTAATATTGAGCATGAAAACAGATTATCTTTTTTGTGTGTATCCTCATCACTCTAGGACATTTCTAGCATAGGTATTATCTGCTGGGTTCACACATCTTCATGGGTTGCTTGTATACTCGTTTGGATTACTCAGTAGTAATCATTTCTCAGTTAACTGACCTGACATGTAAACCTCTTCATCCTCTTTAACAAATTAATTCCATTTACACTGACATTTTTTAGGAAAGGCATACTGATGCAGGGAATTCCTTTGGAGAATAGCACAGCAACAAGTCCTCCATGCAAGTTTTATTGTAAAATGAATCCACTGATTACAACAGGGTTTGGTGCAACTGGGTGGTATTGTAATGTGCAAGAGGAGTCGATGCCATAGAGATGGATTTCGTGCTCGTTCAGTTGATCGGTCATTGGTTGGTTGTGAGTGCTGCAACAGGCACAAGAAAGTGAATTTCAACTTTATTTGAGGCACGCTATGAAATAAGCATAGTGCAGTGTGACAGAGTTTTTTATTTAGGTGGTTTTTTTGCAAAGGCAGGAAAACAGTCCAGGGGATGATCTGGAAAAGTTGCTTTTATACCAAGAAAATACTGGACCATCACTGAGATCGCCATAAATATTATTATATGACTCTAGTGTAATAAAGCAATCATGATGTTTGAAAATCATGCTACATTCTCTAGGAAATCAGGAGAATTTGGTTTTTGTACAAGGAAAAACACGATTTCAAAATCATGTTCAGTTTTACTTATAGTTCTTGCAGTTGAGGAACAACGGTTTTTTTAATCTCTCAAAAGTGCTCTCAAAAACTTCAGACGGGTTTGGTTTAGTACCACATGTTTCCTTAGAGGTTGTGTTTTCTGTTGTGCTTGTGGTTGTATGTCATTTGAGGAAGTAAAAACTCTTGTAAAACTCTTGTAAAAACTGTTTTAAACCAACAGAAGGCAAACTTGCTGCCCTCTCTCCTTCCCAACCGCCTTTTTGCTGACATATAGTTTTATGCAGCTATGCAATAGGTGACACTAGAAAACCGCTCCAGCTTAAAGCTGACTCAGTCAGAAGAAAAAACACCCGAATTTTCAGCTAATATCTGCTACGTGATCCACCTCATGTGAGTGGAAATGCAGCACAAAGGAGAGAAGAAGGTTTTTTTCTGATGACAGCTCAAAAAAATGATTATACTGGCTTAAAATGAGTGGATGGCTGCATCCTTAGTTCCAGATACCTATGCTTGAAAATGTTTGGACTTGATGTAACTTGCTGTTGATGGTGAAAATACACCTGTGGACCTCGTTAGTCATTGGATTCGGTCTTCTTTTGTATTGCAGCCGAGTGAAATTAAAGTGTTTAGAGTGTTATTAACTTCTGAGGTAGTTCATGATGCCAAAAGCGGTACTGCAGGTCCTTACCCTGCAAGGATTGGTGCTCATCTAGATTTCCATATGTGCAGACAGTAGCAGACTGCAAGACTGGGCTGAGTGGCTGTGCTGTTGTGTAAAAATAGCTGGCTTCAGCTAAGCTATCACATTGTTGGCAACCCTCTCTGCCTTCCTTCCACTGAGGGGAAGAAGCAGAAGGAGGAATAGCAGCTGTTTAACGTATTTTTCTTGCCAGGAGGAGTGGGAACAGTCACAGCTACAAGAGAAGTGGGGTTAAATCGGCAAGGTGATCAGCTCACAGGCTGAAGACCTGCTGTAGCAGCTGAAGCCTCACTGTTGATGTTTGGGACTCCCAACAGGCTTCTTTACTGGTACCAGTAGTTTTCCATCATCTTATGTAAATCCATGTGAAAAAAGATCACATCAACTAGATTATTATCAACTCGGATAAGTTCACAGAAGTCTATGTGATGAAGCCTACCACAGTTGCTTTTGATTCCTGTGTTTCTGAGAGAAGCTCGTGAGAGGTTAGGATAGCAGACAAAGGCTCTGGTGTCATCATTGTCATTTGTTCCTTACAGTAACCTCAGATAAAGCATGGACTGGGCTTTGGAATAAACTGTTGAAATATCAAGCATTGGTCAGTAATAGCATATAGGGTCAAAGGAGGATAAAGGGAATTTAATGTTTGTTTTTGTATAAACTTCAGAAGTCCTCTGAAAATATAAAAATAATACAGGGAAGTGATAGTTCTGTGGGAATCAATCATATCAGATGTTTTGCCTGAGCTGTCATAGCTGTACAGCACTGGGACATAGGCCATGGTTTGCCCTCAAATCAAAACCTTCACCCAATTACTCCAATAAAATTCAGACCCCTAAAAGTAAGTGAACGAATATTCAGTGCGATGTTTTTCTGGAAATCCTTTGCTACATGGATGAAATATCACAGAGTTTTTCGTAAGATATGTTTTCTCTAGCCAACTGATGAGGTAAAATGTCTTTTTTTTTGGTAACCGAGCTGGTTTATTTTAAAGTGCTGCTTGGAGTATTTTGAATGTTTCGGAAGTGATGGGGGGAAAGCCATACATGCAGGACAGAAACTTGCATTGTTTCTCCAGAGGCAGGTGAGAATTCAGCGCTCTAAGGTTAAGCATCAGTATTGCTCAGATTAGGCTTTTTACAAGTGAGATTTTGTTTTATACTGAAACCAATTCCAGAGTGTGAAAGTGCAGCTGAAGGCATTCGTCTCCTTAGCTGGTTTGTTAACACCATCCAAGGAGTCTGCTCGTTCTGTCACCTCCCACAATGACAGCAGCGATTATTCAATGTCTCAATCACTCCAGTTCTGCCTCTCCCCATGGGGTAGGTCAATGGAAGGGGGTGACCAAGGCACGGGCGGGCGGGAGGAGCCCGCATTTGGATGAAATGTCTTGATACTGCCTGGGGTACCTGTCTGTTCCCATAATGATAATTTCTTTGAGGTTGTAATTAGTGGAGTCATGCCCATTCCATAAGGGTGGTGTGATACGTGGCCTGGATTAAGCTGCTGGTTTTCGTGCCTCTTTATCCAACATTTTTTGTAACAGGTCTAAGAAAACGTTTATGCTTTAAGATACTTAATGCCGGTGTTTCATCTGAAAGTTATTTCTGTCTGACTTTAAAGAGATGCAGAATTTGTAGACACAGATTCCAAATTTTAGTCTGAATAGTTTAACAGATCTTTAATCTGAAAGGAGCTGCGATGATTTTTAGGAATAAAGTGTTGTGGGAGAACAGCATGCTGCAAATACTTTCTTAGCGGTGTAGGCAATTGTCATTTTAACAGGATCCAGCTTCAAAAAGGATTTTGGATAGAGAAATAGTGTTTTATGCAAAGAACATTTGAAGATAGTATGTTCTCTGCTTAGGGTTGTGAATTAAGCCTGGGCAAGCTGTGATCGCCTGGTTTGTGTTTGCTTTGCTTATGGAATGATGTACTTGGAGCAAATGGACATAGACTAGAAGATGTAGGGCAGATAAGTACCTGTCACCAGTATGTACTGTAATTAATTACCAGTAGTTCACATTACTGGTGAATGTAGGAGAAGTGTAACTTGCTGTAAGCAATTAATCCTCACATGTAAGAGAGAAAAAATGGCAGCAGTCTCAGTAAAATATGTAGTCCTGAAACGTTTATCACATATCACGTCATCATGCAACTGCTGCCCTTTCTGCGGCGGCTGTCTTTGTGTCCCAGGCAAGGAGGAAAAAAATCTTCCTTTTTAATCCTACTCCAAGTGTAATTTGGAAAAATATATTCAAAGAATTGCGATGTTGGAAATAAATGCAAACTGGACTTTCATGAATGCTCTGATCAGCTGAAAGCTATCACAGTTGCTGATGAGAAGCCATCCCGATTCCCTGCTCTTGCACTTTCATTCCCACTCCTGTGACCTGTGCTGTGCAGTGCCACAGCCACTCTGTGCCTTCAGTGGGACTTGGACACTGTGACACAGTGCCCTGTGTCAGGTAAAGGCTGTGCCCCACTCCTTGTTTCTTTGCTATGCTGGACTTGCACAGGAGCAGTTCCTCGGTTTGGGTTGCCTTACAGGTTCTCAAGTATTCATGTGAACATGGGGGACACAATGAGAACAGTATGCTGGAGCTAAAGAAAAGCTTTGGGAGTGGTTGACCTTAAAGTATTTGCAAAAAGAATGATCTTAACCTATCTGACAGGAGACAAACTGTTTGTTGTTGCAGTAAAAAATAATGATGGTTTTGTCAGTGCCAGGTCTCTCCTTACTCGGATCCTGGCAAAGCTCCCATCAACTTCTCTCCAAGGAGGATCTGGCACAGTCAGTTCAAACATACTAGTTGTACATGAAATATGAGTTTGCTTGGAGCCTGGGCTGAAAGGATTGTTCTGCTCTCTGGTTGTAAGTACATGCCAGGAGCAGCAAGAGGCATTTAACAATAATGGTCTGTAAAGAATGGTGTAGCAGTGTGAGCTAAACCAAGAGCAAGCAGCATGTAGAGTATCCCACTTAACAGCAGGACCCTGCAGAAAACTGTTTTGCTGCTTGACATGGCAACCTCTCTGCGTTGCTGGAACTCAGTACCAGGCATTTACCTGCAAAGGACAGAGCCCATAGTTAATACTGCAGCTAGAACTAAAGAGTTGAAATGATAAGCAAATTATGGAGTCTGGAAGGTTGTAGATTTCCTCGGCAGAAAATCCTAGACAGAAAATAATAGACTGATAAGAAAGCTATTCTTATTAAGGCAAAGGTGACAGAAAAGGAAGAATAACTTTACTAGATGTAGTAGTTGGTATTACCGTCCTCATTAATCATGCCGCTCACACACAGTTGCCCATAGCAGAAAATGCAGGATTTCCAGGAAAGACTGTTTTCTAACATCCCTTAAGTGAAGATGTAATCTGGTTATGGAACTAAATTTGTTAGGGCCACTGCACTTTTCCTTACATCAAAACTGCGCAAGAGATAGCCAATTTTAAGAGAACCTGTGGTTTGGTTAATTTTCTGTATTTACACTTCTACATTGTTACTCACACCACATCCCTGTTTGAAGGCCTTTTAGCCTCATCTTACCACTCTGTTTTTGTCTCTGCATTGAATTTTCTACAGGTACTGCTGTTAGCCGATGATAAAGAAAGTCTTTCATTTATTCATTATTCTTCTCATTCTGCAGCTTCTCTAAACCTCTGATGATCCTATTACAGGCTGCTAGCTAGTGTTTAACTCTCTGCTGGGATGTCTATCCGGATGTTGAGCATTTCGTTCCACACAAGAGCTGCAGGGTACTGGGCTGTCCCAGCAGCAGATCATGGGGTTAAGAAGATAGTGAACAGAAACATCTGTTCTTGCAGCTGGAACCGCACTGATAATTTGACATGGTGTGTTTTACATGGCCTTCAACACCCTGGTTTTTGCAACATGCTTGGACAGGACAAATTAAAATGCTCAGTTCTACAGGGGACATTAATAACCCACCACCTTCTTTTATTAGAGGTTACAGACTCACTCCTATATGCATAGGCACAAAATTCATAAGGGACTTCTTCCTGGCAGTAGTGCTTTTGCCTGGGAGACGTTCAGGCACCACACTCATAAGCAACAACAGAAAGCCTATACACAAATGCGGCCTTTATCTGTGAGTTTCAGTAATACATGCAGCATGCAGTGATAAAATTTTTGAGTTATTTCTATTGCTAGGAACAACAAACTTACAAATTTAAATGGCTTTGCAAGTAATTAATTCCTTTCACCAGTCACTCGGGCTTGTCTTGTAAGAGTAGTATTCTACACACAGGTTACCACATGTACGTACTTGTTCGTAGCATGCCCTGGCATGAGTACTTAACTACATACCCCACTATCTTCTTTAAATAACTGTTAGCAATTCAGTAGTGGTTTCATCTAGAATACTCTTTGGTATTATACCACAGCAAGGAGAAGTTTATATGAATACAGTAGGTCGACCGGTATATGTATTTTAGTAAACAGTTGTATATTATGAGTGACAAATACCACCGTACTGAAAATATAGCTGGTTGATCATTATCTTTTGCCTTTCAATGTTGGCATTCTTTTGTATTTTCCAGATGTGTCTCTTTCCAGCTTCTGTTTTGTTTAAAGTATGATAAATATGAAATAGGCAATATATAAGAAATAAAAATAAGAACACTACCGAAGTAATGGCATGGAAAGTGTCTTTCCCTCTGGCTGTCTGTGTTTATGCACCGGAAAAGGGACACTACTTTGTAGTTGACCATGGCATTTCTAAGTAATATCTTATGTGTTGCCTGATGAGGCAAGGATTTTTGAGAGGAATAATTTGGATTCATTTTAACAGTAATGGAAATGCAAGGAATCAAGAGAAAGAGAGGTTCCATTGCAGATATTTGCTTACATTGCTTCCCTGAGCTGTTAACATCTCTCCAGGTTCCTGGTAATGTTATTGCCATCAGCTTAGGATTCATGACTTAGGCATAATGAGTGATATGGTTATGCCTGAAGAGAGCTTGTAAGCTGGAGACAACACTGACCTACACAGATGACATGATGCAATGGATATGATCTGATCCAAATGCTGCTGAAATTAATGGGAAGACCCCCAGAGATTTCACTGGGTCTTGGAGCAGTTCAGGGCACTGCTAAGCATATGGAGCAAAAGTGAATGTGACGTTGGTTACCACCAAAGTGTTTCCCAATCCAGTGTTTTAGAAAGATAGTCAAATGGAAGCGATACGAAAACCGGGTACCTGAATACCACAACTGTAGATTGAAATTTTCTCAAATGAGAATGTCAGATTAGTACTAAGAGTGATTAGATACACCAGAAGTGCTTATAGTAGTCCTAAGTCAAACCCCACTTGTCTCTTCAAGTACAGTACTGTATCTGCAGCTAGGCTCTGCTGAATAGATAAATTAATCTTTCCCTCTTTGGTGTTTGCTGTTATAAGCATGTTAATAATTCTAATAAAGCTAGATGTTTGTTCCATGAAAACCATGCTTAGTTTGATGTATTAAAAATAAAAGCCTTATATGATTTTTTTTTCTTGGCTTTTATAGTCTTTACATAGTTTGGTGGTATTAAATTAGTATAAACAAACTTCCATAGGAATTGGGATAGAGCCTTCAGTGAAAACATTTCATTTGTCTAGTCACTGGAAAATGGAAAGCCGTTTTCTAAGTAAAAATCTGTATTTGATGGTCTCTTATGAACCTTGAGCCACTGCATGAAATAGGCTCTAATCTTTTACAAGCTTTTACCTCTAAACTGCCATATTTTGATGTTGGAAGACAAGTGTTCAGCTTCTTAAGAATAAGAGAGATAGTAATTTCTGTTAGTGGAGGACTTGGAATTGATATCTAAAAGAAAGTGTTTACGTAGTGACTAGTATTCATTCTTTATATTTTGTTCAGAAAATAAGGGTTTCAGTGATATGCTTGTTTAGGTCATACTACGGAAGAATATATAATTATAAGGAAAATAATATATAAGGATTAATTATAAGGAAAAAAAAAACCCTCCAGGACTCCTGTTCTTGGCAGGCCTCGGCCGCCCCGTGCCCGAGTCTGTGATGTCCAGAGGTAGAGCAGCGACTCTTTCACGGGCACCCCCTTGTCGTGGGGAAGGAGCTTGCGTGCCCTTGTGAGGTTGAGAGCTGTGCTGGGGGTGGCATGTGTCTCCGGAGGGGTCTCCCAAGCCATACAGGTCTCAACTGAAGGGTCAGACAAAGTGTGTCCACGGGCAGGATGGGCTCACTAGCCTTGGGGCAACCATCCTAGGAGAAGGACAACTCTGACTCCAAACCCAGGCAGATGGAGCTCGTTTAGCCTTGTAAGGCATCCATCATCTAAGAGAAGGATACTCTAAACAAACCTACGACCTGAGGACTTCACTGTCACCATCCAAGCTCGCTAGGCCCTGGCAGATGAACCTCAGGTGTAAAGGGTGGAGCCAGTTCCACGCACGCTGCGCCTCACCTAAAAAATCCACCACACAGCCCCGAAGGGTGCACTCATCACTTGCAGTGAGAGTGGGAAAAGCCCTTCCCAGATCTTCGTTTGTGAAGCCAAGCCATGAATGAATGAATGATAAGGAAAAAAAATAACCTGTCCTCTGTGCTCGTACTGGACATGACAAGAGCTGATAGGCCTGAAATACAGTGATAAACATTGCAGGTTAGCTATTAAGGGAGGAAAAAAAAAAAAGAAAGAACAGTGAAATACTGGGATGGAGTGCCTCAAGGGATGACAAAATCTCCCTCATCATAAGGCATAGAAACACATCAGAAAACATCTGGGAGAAATGGAGAAATGGCCCAGGTAGCACTGATACCTGGAAGCAGGCAGGAGAAAAAGCTCCTAAAGTACCTTCTTGTCCTATTTCTCTGTGGTTTTCTGTGACTGAAGAAATATTATTTAGGCTCTGATTAATCCTGTCTAGATGAAGACATCTTACCACTGAAGCTAGGGAGCAGTTATTTGATTCCTACCCATGGGAGGACAATACGTTCCAGCCTAGAGAAGAGGGGGCTTTAGTAAGACCATATAGCAGCCTTCCATTACTTAAAGAGGGACTACAGAAAGGACGGAGAGGGACTCTTTATCAGGAGTGTAGTGACAGGACAGGAGATAATGGTTTTAAACAGAAAGAGGGTAGATTTAGATTAGATAAAAGGAAGAAATTCTTTACTATGAGGGTGGTGAGGCACTGGAACAGGTTGCCCAGAGAAATTGTGGATGCCCCCACCTTGGAAGTGTTGAAAGCCAGGTTGGTCTTTGAGCAATCTGATCTAGTGGAAGCTGTCCCTGCCCATGACAGGATGGTGGGAACTAGATGCTCTTTAAGGTCCCTTCCATCACAAACCATTATGTGATTCAACTCTGAGTAGTCACCTCAGTAGTGAGAAATTAACTGCAGTTATGATCCTAATGTCCAAGGCTTCCATGAAATGCTTAATGTTAGCCAAGATACACTAAGTTCTTCCTCTTTTATGTCCTTTGTATTCTGCAGACCTTCTACCAAGGAATGTCTTGGCTGACTTTCTATGTCCCTGCATGCTGCCTGGCACTTGTCCCATCACTCTCTAGATATTATCCTTTCTGAGCATAAAACATGTATGTCGTATCCACTTTTTTCATACTCAGGGTGCAGACAGTCTCACCCCTGAAGCATGTGGGCACTTGAGTGAAGTCAGGTACAGAGCCCAAGCAAACGTCCTCTGTTTTATCTGGGTTCTCGCCACAGAGAGACAACTCAGCAGCCTGCACCCTTACCCTGCAGCTGTGATACTGGGAATCCAGGTGTGGGGATCTCCCCGGTCACCTCTGGGCTGGGTCAGCACCTATCAGTCACCCACAGTCTCAGCCGCAGGGCTGGCAGAGCTCACTGGAGCTGCTAGCCGGGAGAAGGCAGCAGCCTGGGAGGGTTGACAACTAGTAATGGCCACAGTGGAGCACATGCTGTTGACAGTGTTCTCAGCTGAGGCTTGACTACAAAGGTCAGGAACCAGTGCTTTTTATAACTGCTGATATCTGGGAAAGAGGACACTGTAGTGTGAAAGTACAAATCGTAACAATGGGCTCTTTCTTATAATGTGTTCTCTGCCCTGGACAACAGTGCGACTGTGCACAGTCATCAGCGTGGGTTATAGAGAATGAATACTGCCAGTTAGACTTGATTGCCTTTTTGATAGATTTACAAAAGTACTGAATGAAAAGAATGCAGCAGGTGCAGAATAATTGGATTTTTAGCAAAGTAGTACAATGTCTCATGAAACCATAATCTTGACATTAATTCAAATTGGTTGGCACATGAACATGGTCACATGGACCAAAAATAGGTGGAGGAATTTCAAGCAAAGAATAAAGATAGGCAGCAGCTTGATAAGCTGGGGAAAGGTAGCTGATGAAGTTCTGCAGGGACAGGAGTTTCATTTAAGATTTGTATTGATCTGGAAAAATAGCAAACAAGACATTGCCAAAAACTCAGGATGGTTTGTACTATGATGTGACTCAGTATAGGAATTTAATCCCTGGAAGCATAATGAGTGTCCATGACAAAAACACCAAGAGAATCTCAATTAGAAAATGTAAGAAGACCATTTGGCATGTTTGAAGCACGTGGAAAGGGGCCAAGCCATGTACATACCTGGAGTATCTCTTCTGTCGAGAGTGAGAGGGTTGCTTGCATTTAAGCCAGGTGTGCCACTATTAAGCAGGGACTAGAGAGGAGCACAGAAAACACTGCCATAGCCTCAGGAGGAATTATGTCTCCACAGCTCGTTGGGAGGAATAGTTGTTGTTATACTTCAAAAGCCTCTTTTTCTGATTTTCTGTTGATTCACCCATTCATCTAAATGATACCTTTTGCTGTGACAGCTCATTGTCCCCTTTTGGAAAGCTGTAAACCAGGAATAGTGCTTCTGCTTCTCAAATGATTGTATCCAGCACGTGGAGGCAGATAGATGTGGAAAGCCCTGCTTCCTTCACTCCATGCCCATATGCTCGATCATGTGCTGTTTGGCTGGTGGTACAAGGCAGCTTTTCTAAAGTCCATTGAGCTTGTTTGGGATCTTTACAGTGGAGGTGACCCCCCAGCATCAGGTCTCTGTGACTTCTGGATTGGTCATGGCAGTCTGAGGTGTGGGCTCCTCAAATGAGGAAGATGGGCAGGGATTGTAGCTTGGCCATTTAGGAGAGTCCGTGTGGAGCTAAACATCCCTGAGGAGCAAGATACTTCTTCAATGAGAACTCTGGAGGGTGAGATTTTTGGGGAAGGGAGAGGGCAAAGATGGAAAAGATGTCTTAAAATACCTCTGCCAGACTCTATTCCACCCAGACTTGCAGGTGGGAACAGCTTGGGAGGAACTGATAGTTTATTTATGAATGAAATTGTCCCAATTAAACACTAGGTGGCATATTTACTTAAGAGTTTCCAGGGACTGTGTTAGGGCATCTTACGCTGCTGACACCCATTTGAGCTTGAGCAATGAGTGTAGTTTCATGGGAACATGATCACCTGATGCCATTTTTTAACAACAGGCACTCACTTGCTCTTAAAAACTTTGACACAAAGACACCATTGCTTACTTCAGCCTTGAAGTTTTTCTTTAGCTTCCAAGTCACTCCTAAATTAATACACAGCTTATTCAATGCAGTAAGAAATAATGTACCTGGCAATGGTCCTACAGAAGGTCCAGTCTCAGAGGAATTGGGGAAATAGTGAAAGGGGTTAATATGTAAAGACAGTATGATTTACTTATTTTACTTGTCTGAAAGGCTGAATGTAGAAATATCTAATGCACTTTAAAAATCAAATGAAGGAAACATAAAATTTCTTCTATGGGAATTCAAAGCACAGCTTTTGATTTCAGAGCTGGTATTTTAAGGTTATAGCATCCAGTGGTTTAGGAAAAATACTCAAAAGGCAGAAAATACACCATTATTCTGTGTCTGCATGACACCTAAGTCAACCAGGCTGCAGTTTTCCATATGCTGCTGTTTCTACATCGGTGAAAGAATAAATACACCTATCTTCCAGAAATGCCTTTTCACACATTGTGTCCTTGAGAAATTGCAGTGCCATCACAGGGGCAGAGCACTTAGCCTCTACTGAAAAAATACCATGTTTAGTGTGTCTGCTCTAAAAATTCTTACTTCTCCCTGTGGGTATTTTAAGACAGATAGATACTCTGGGCTAACTGCAGATACCCTGACGCTGGCAATGCCCCGAACGTGCCTGTCTTCAAGGGGAAAAGGAAGTCGTGTTCCCCTTCCCTTTTCCATCCTGTCCTCACACATGAGAAGCAGGCTGTAGCTATCGCGTCATCTGGTGCTGGAGATGTGGTGAGGCCAAAGCTGAACATCCTAACAGCTTGCCTTGGGACATCAAAAATCATCCAAAGCTTCTGTGCTCTGGCATCAGGAGGATCTGGTCAGGTTCATACCACAGAGGTGAATTTATGCCTATTTTCATTTTCAGTAGTATCTTTTGATGCCCATGTTCTGTAAGGTTTTTTTATGTTTGTCATTTTCCCAGCTCTCACGATAATACTAGTAGACCATCTTGTAATTTGGACAGTGAACTGAGATCTCCTGCCCTGCATACAGTGACTGGATCCCTAGCCACTGCCAGGCTGCATTCACAAAGCTGCGCTCTACAGTATAAATACATAGAAGGGCAACTGGGCAACTCTTTCAGATAAATTAATTCTATTTATTTACATATTTTAGGAATTAGAGGGAAAAATAATTTCCTCTTATTTCCCTCTTCCCCTCCCTTTAATTTGCTTAATCCAATCAGTTCAGTTTCCTAGATCCATCTGGTCTATAATGCATTGCTGAATGTCAGGCCAAGTGAATTTGCAGACAAAGTTTAAGGCACCTCCAGAATGGCTGAATATTAAGTATACTGGCAGAGACTGGTCTAAATAGAGTGTGTTTTCAAGGACATTGTTCACATAATTTGATTTCTTGTAGACCTCAGAGTATTAGGAATTAAGGGAGAAGGCTGGATTGTGGTTTCTTTGTGGGCTGGCAGAATCCCAGCTGAATAAAGTCAAGTCATCATTTGGTATAACTTGCTTCTTATGAGATGCTGCATGCAATGCAGGGTTCATATAAATTCCACGTGATGCTTTGTAGGGAGTTTTTCCATGTGTGGTTTTTAAATAAGCTCTCAATTTAGTGGCTGAAATTTCATTCTCTTTGTGTGAGCTGTGTACAAGCTCTGTATCGTCCAGCTGTAGACATTAAATTTCATGAGAAAAGACAAAACTTTCTAGTAATATCCCTTGTCCTACTCCTCATCGAATTTTATGTTGGAAAAAAACATTTGGTAAGGGTACAGCTAGCATTTTCTTACAGATCACAATGCTCTGCAACAAAGGCACGATACCGCTCCAGTTGAAATGAGCGTGAGCCTACATAGCCATGGGTTGAGGCACGTAGGTGTCCCATTAAAGCTGCCCCAAAATAAGAATGTGGACAAGTATGTTGTGATCTACACCACAGAGTCCTGTGCCTTGGGCTGTGGTGAGCCAGCCTCCTGAACAGGGACAGCACAGGCAGCTCATACAGCCATATCAGGCTGTTTGTTCAATACATCAGCTCAAGTGCAGTTCACAGAGCATGTGGGCTATTGCTCTGACCAGGTTACCTGGAAGTCTTGGTACGTACATCTTACTGGACAACAGATATGAGGAGATTAAAGCACCACGCGTTAGAACATAGGTGGAGTTCAGACATCTACCAGCTCGGTGTCTTTTAAGTAGAATTTTGTAATGGGAATAAATCAGTCCATTTAGTTCAATTTAGTAGCTAGAGTTGCTACTACACAAGCAGAACATCTCGCAGCAAAATTCAAGATTGGACTTGGGAATGGAATACTGTATCAGCTAGTGCCTGAGCTACCTATGGAATAATAAATATTCCTATCTTCTTTAACTCAGAAGTTAAAGAACCCTCTTTAGTGCAAACAGATGGGAATGGTGAATTAGATTCTTCTGCAAATTATATTCAAGGTAGAAGACTGCAAATAAAGGGACAGTGACTGAAATGTTAATGCTATTCCATTTTATTGCCTGCCTATTTTCCTTTTAAAACATGAGTTCTAAGTCTTGAATAAAGGTAAGAATCATGGCATTAATGAGAAAGGGGAGATTAAAAATTTCAGCCATCAGCAGCCTTTCTGATTTTATGTAGATTAGTTTAACAGCTGTGGAGATTTGCACACTAACACTACCACTGATTTTCATCTCACCAGGTGTTACTAAGAATAATTTAGTATTTTGAATAGTTATATTTTTATAGACATGTTCAAGAAGCCAGGAAAAGTTCTCGAATATTTAATAGTCCAATAATGAGATGAAAAAGCATTTTAATTCAGTATTTGATAGCACTTCCAATCCAACATAACATACTAAGAGCTAACTCAGAAAAGAGTATATACCTACAGGCTTTTAATATTTTTCTCTCTGTAAAAATTTAGCAGCTTAATTTGTGCATAGAAAATAAGTTTTGATATTCCCATCTTCAAACTGTTTTAAAAAATGCAAGTGCTCAAATTCTGCATCATCTTCAGAAAAATCTCAAATACAATAGAATTCAGTAACAATATAACAAGAGTATTTATTGCAACAGGGGATATGTATTTTTCACAAGATTTCAGATATCAAAATTATACCAAAAAAGGTAGGGGTGGGCAGTACTTTGTCCCTGCAAAACAGAAATTGGCAAATAGGAAACAGTTCTATAATAACCCGTGTGGGACCATGGAGCACTTTGGATTAGCTGTGCATTATGGGTAATCCTCATGTATCTTTTTATTATCGTTGTTGTTCATTCACAGTTCAGGTATTTTAAGATGCTTTCCATGGCCTTTTGAGGTTTAACTATGTTTTTCACTTGATCTGTAATTTAGTAGCTGGAACAAGAAGACAAAAGTTACTTGGAATTAGACCTGACAGCCAGGAGGCTGAAGTGCTGGCACTAGTCTGCCACCTGACAGGTCTACGCCTCATGATTCGCCTGTGCATGTGTTTGTGATATATTTCAAAAGCAAGAAACCTAGCAGAAAGGATTCTCAGCCCACGCATAGGTGCAGGCAAAATGCACAATAATGAGCTTTGAACTGCCTGCTTTATTTTTCAGC
>NW_010393655.1:15361-18707 GCF_000710305.1 Buceros rhinoceros silvestris | reverse complement strand
TCAGCAGGATGCCTGTTGGAATTTTTTTTTTTTTTTGCTTCCTTTCACTGAACCTAGTGAAAATAGTTGGGACACAGAGCATCTGAGAATGTCTTTTTGGCTCCTGGAGAGTACTCTTTGTCCTCCTCAGTTTTCCTCCCACTAGCAGTGCATATTCTGTCGAACTTGAGTCCGTGTTGTAGAGCTGGGTTGCCTGACTCACCGTTTTTATGCAGGGCGGTTGGTCCATCAGTGGCCGTGTTGCCTGGTTTAGTGAAAACCTGTTGTGTTTGGCATTTGCTAGCCAAAATAACTGGAAATTCTTCACTATCTGCCCTTTCCCACCGCAGGGATAAATCCTGTACTCAGCTGAATTAACGTTTGTATCTCAGCAGTTGGTGAAGCCCCTTCTGGCTTCCATTGAGTCCTTATCTCCTCTGCAGGTTGCACAGACGGCTTTACATGCAGGTATTTTCTTCCTTGACTCACAAATGGTGAATTTCGGTCAGAAATGCAGTTCTGTCTCGTTGGAGAATGACGCATCAGTGGGGTGGCTGTGGTAATTAGGGTTGTTTAGTAAATATGTTCTCATGATGGTTTATTTGGAATAGTAATATTGATGTACTAAACTGCAGTCAGAAGTCACTTTGAAAAGGGAGAGGTTGGGGGGAGGGGATGTTGAGGAGGCACACTTGTACTAGTGGAATTGTCACCGAAGGTCAGGGCTGTACCTGAGCATGTGTCCGTGACAAGACAAGACGAGATTAGGCCTAGTTTGTCAGTGCAGTCAAGGACAGTGAGGTATTGCAGCCGGGGCCTGAGATAAATCCCAAATGGAAAAGTACAACCTCCAGCAGATTTTCCTTTAATTATCATCTCTTTATTGATCTCTGTGGTAAATGCAGAAAAGACAGCTATTGTGAAGGAACTACAGAGCATGAGAGGCAGAAGCAATAACAGAAATGGCATAAAAAGCATTTTCAAAAATTGCTTAGACAAAAATTCTCAGACATCAGCTTTTTTCCTTGAATTTTCTTCTATGGCACAATATCAAAGACAAAACATTTTGCCTTAATCACACTTCTATAGATGTCTTGATAATTGAGACTATAGGATGTAAAAATTGCAGAAATTTTAATACATCTATATAGCTAATATAAAAACAAATACAGAAAGGACAGTGCTAGAAGCTTCATCAGATTTAGTCTCCAAAGCCTGAATTTTCAAATTCCCCTAACTTTAATGCGTGTTCACTCAGGTGAGTGGATAAAAGCATGCGATTTGCATCTAAATGTAGCGACACAGGCCTGTGGTGAGCCGGTGAGTGATTTGATTGCAGACAGTGAGATAGAGGCAAAGCCCAGGTTTGAATGTCGCAGCTTTTGGCTCTTGGTTCATCCCTCAGTTCAACAGGTCCCATGACCTCGGCTT
This sequence comes from Buceros rhinoceros silvestris, assembly GCF_000710305.1. Taxonomy (NCBI): domain Eukaryota; kingdom Metazoa; phylum Chordata; class Aves; order Bucerotiformes; family Bucerotidae; genus Buceros; species Buceros rhinoceros. Next base: position 17,297 of record NW_010393655.1, on the reverse strand, counting down.
TTCAACTCTGGGTGAGTTTTCACAGTGTGTGCTTAGGAGGGACTTAGTAAGTGAGGTGTCGTTTTCCTAGTTCAACGCTTTGCAGCTTCCTCATCTGACTTTGCTAACCGCTCGTGGGTGTATCTCTGGTAATGGTGCTTTAAGCTTTACCTGCCTTAGCTTTGGACCCTTTCATTCAGGTCTGGAGTTTTTTGTTTGTTTTGGGGTTTTTCTTTCTTTTACTTTTTCTCTCAAAATCAAGCTTGAGAAATTTTGGTGGTGTAATAAAGGAGTTCAGGGAACTTGCTCTGGCAAAGGAGACTGTCCAAGCCAGAAACTGATAAGAGAGGTTTTAAAATACAGCCTCTAAAAAATTGAAAAATGTTAATGTGGTTAGGTTCCACGTCTTTTGAAGCAGACACCTCAAAACAAGGAAGTCTTGCTGAATCTGACCACGTAGTCTATATAAGAAAGAATACGTCCCACCTCAGTAATCAATTTTTATTCTATTTTAAATCACTGACTTTCTAAAAATATAGGTGCTGTGCTGTCGCTTCAGAAGAGGTTCTACTGCTCTGTTCAAAGGGAGCAGCAATAAAATTTAATATTGTCTTCCAATGCTGCAGTCACCTCTGGCTACACTTCAGCCTCTTCCACCATGCAAGACAGATGGGAGAGGCAGTGATTTGTAACTAGCCTGCCTGCGCTCCTGAGTTGTTGAGCAACAGCAATATGCAGCCAATGGGGTTTAGAAAGCCCCATATATTAACTGGTACAAAGAGTCACTACCAGTTTGCCCCATGGTAAGAGACATTGAGTTACTGCCATTGCCACTCTTCAGCAGAGGGGAAACTCCAGCAACAGACCACTGCTGATAGAAGAAGAAGTTCCAATGGCTGGACCTTGGGAAGAGGCAACACTTAGCTCTTTCCTACTGTCCCATCCTTTGCTCATCCATGGGATGACCAAACTTGGTAAAGATCAAGGCTATGGTGTGGTGTCTATCCTAATCCCAGAGAAAGAAGAAGCACCAGCACCAGCTCTTTTTTAAAACTCTTCGCAAAAATATTTGTGAATCTTTCCTACTGTTTGGATACCACCCTGGAGGGCAGAAGGTCAACCTCCATCCTTATTCTGCAATATGAATCTCTCACACAGGACGAAAAGACAAATAATTTTGACAAGAATGGGACTTCAAGTTTATCCAGATTCTGTTGCAGAGAAGCACATGATAAGAAATGTGGCTCTCTATTGCTGCTACTAAGGAACAGAGCATTAATAATTTCTTCTGACAAGTGACATCACTTCCAGAGAAGCAACAAGGGAGGAAGTAAACAACAAAAATATGAAATAATGATCTGTCCATTGTCAGATCTTAGTTCTGTTGACTTCTCCTTTCATTTAAAGAATGTAGACACATTTCTAAACAAACTTATCAACCATCAAAGTTGTGAATTATTGAGGGATTTACAGAAACTGCCTTATCTAATCTTAAGTGATGTTGAAGGCACAGCAACGAATGGAAAGAAATCTTTCAAACTCAGAACAAAATGGCCATATCTTACAGATATCTACATCTATATCTAGCTGGTTGAATCCAGCTAATGTGTAATATTAAGATACTGTATTCATTTTCAGGAGCAGCCCTTTTAAAATACCTGGGAATGGTAATAAATGCTGTGCTTACCATCATTTAAAGAAACAAGGTTATGAAGAAATAAAACTAATTATTTTTGGTCCCAAATGTGTAACATAACTATTATGTGAATATCAAATATCGCTAATATGTGAATGTGAAAATTACATGAAGCAAAAGAAGTTCTGGGTTAAGAAACTGTTGGATCTGGTTTCCAACAGCTTGCATCAGCTTGAATTTGGTTAAGATCTGCCTGCCAGAAATAGGCATTGCGGAATAGGAAGCTTTATTTTTATGGTCATGGTAAATATACGTGCATAT
>NW_010393655.1:9308-15267 GCF_000710305.1 Buceros rhinoceros silvestris | reverse complement strand
TATATATATATAAAATTTCTTTTTCTTTTTACAATAATTTTTAAGGAATTCTATGTCCATAACATTTCTCTTTTTTCTAGAAAAGCAACCCTTTTTTAAATGTCTGTTCATGTACACAAATAATCAGAGAAAAAAGCATTGGTGCTGTCCTCATTGTCCTTCTTTAATTTCCCCAGCGAGGTCCTCCAGGCTGGTTGTGTAAACTCCCCATTGGGGAGTATTTTAATATTTATACGTTACATGTGTTGCAATCTCTGCTTTTCCCTTATTAGCAAAGGGAGCTATGCACATCGCTCTGTGTTGGCCATAAAAGGATTAATCACAGCAGCATCAGAACAGACAGTCTCTACAAGGTTGCTCAGCCCTTGCTACCTTCTTTCATATGTCAAAGTGGAAACGGGGGCTTTCCTGAGAGTCTGGAGAGAACAATGCCCAGGGAAGGTATATGAAAGGCTGTTTTCCTAAGCACATAGTTGAATCTCCTTCCCTGAAGTTGAGGGTCATGACGAGGCATGCCTGGCTGTCTCCATGCTCTGTGTAGCTTTTTTGGAAGAGGAGCATGGAATGGAGAGGAGGAGGACTGCTGACAGCATGGATCCAGACAGGAAAAAGGCAATTGAGAGCTGCTCCATGAAAAAAATACATGTACCTGTTCTCTAGGAGCTGGAAGGATTGGCATGACTGAGAACACAGGCTGCTTAGTGTTTCTCCTCAGCCTTCCCCGTTCACTGGCACCAACAAAACGTGCTGAGCTTTGCTGTTTCAGGTCTCACAGGCAGGGTCCTACATTGGGATTCTGCCTGCCAAGTTCTCAGGTGTTGTTCTGAGAAATCTTGGAGAAAAAGGCATTGAAGACAACTTTTGCCCCAGTCACCTGTGCAAAATTGCAGCAAAGCTTGCAAATTCAATTGCTAAATAAGATTATTGTCTCTCAAAAGTATCCATGGTAGGGACTTTGCCTTAACCCTCTTTAAGAATCTAAAAAGTGGTATTTTCTTAGTAAAATTGTCGCTTGAGAATTCAACAGACTCATCTCCAACCTCAGAGCTACCATCCTAAAAAATGCTCTATGCCACCTTTATTTTTCCTCATTATTTCCCTTCTTGCCTTCCCAGGACAAGAAAAAGTCTTTCTTTTGGCTTTTTCCCACTTTATGCTTCAGAAACCCCAACAGAGATACCCTGGTTTCTACCCGTGGAGCACCGGCACAGCAAAGGAAAACAGTCACGTTCTGCCGCAGCACAGAAGATGCAAGAAGGACCAGCAGCAAAGGGGTTAAAGGGAGTCCCATAGCAAAGATATGCAATGCCTTGAAATTTTAAGCACTAAAATCTATGAATACATCAAAGAATAATCTATGCAATTCCTGATATTGCTGGTTGACACAAAATGCTCGGACCAGTTATATAGGGTTTTCTCTCTGTGAGCACTGGAATTGGTGATGCGTGGTTGCCTGAATTATTAATTCGTGCTCTATCTTTCTGCACACCTTACCGCCACTTCAGTAAGCTCAGCCATCCCTCCTGACCTTTCACACATCCATCCCTCACCACCGTTCCTCCTCCTTCCTTCTTCTCAACATTTCCTTTTAACTACAAGTGAAGGAGAGAGAAGGCGTTGCTGCTGGGCCAGCCAGGAGAGACAGCACAGGAGCTCAGACCGCAGGCTTTCGGTCCAGATACCAAATTTTATGAAACTCAGACATCTGTTGCTCCATCAACTTCAGGTAGTGTTAGTCAGCTGGTTCAAAAGGTAGTCAGGGCAAGTGGTGAGACAGATTGACGTACAATGTAGTCATATTTCTGTAGGCAACCAGGCTGATCTGAGGTTGATATTACCTCTTGTTTTTAATAATTTTTTTGAAGTTTCATAAGTATGGTTTCAAGACATGATTTTTACCTCGCTGTAAGTGTAAATGTAGTGTCAAGATGCACCTCCTCTGGGTTTTTCCCCCCTCCATGTTTGTAAGCATACCTCTTCTACAAAAAATACCTGGCTGCAGGGGCTCCTCTGGTTTCCACCAGTGCCACACAGGCTGTTTCTGGGTGCTTTACAAAAAGCTAGTCAGATACCTTGCAGCTTGCCAGCTTATTATATCCCACAGATTGGCTTTTAAAAAAAAAATCCGAATTTTTTCCTTTCCCTGATTGCCCTGAATGCCATCTGTGGCTGACTGCAATTCCCGCTGCTTGATGGCTACTGGGAGAAGATGTGGCTGTAGGTGAGTTGAGCACCTCACCAACACCTGCTCATTTGAAACTGTGAAGTGGATGACTCCTGCATCTCCAGAAAGTGCCAGTGTTTTTGTATGGGAGGGAGAAAAAAGAGGTTTCACTGTAGCTCTTTTTCGTGCTCTTGAGTGACATGTGGCTCCCTGCCTTCTCCTCCCTTTTCTGGAGTTCTGAAGGGAGGAGAGTAATTGCTGCTGTCTTTAGCACCTGGAAATAGCAGCTTTCTCTTTACCTAGAGAATAAAATGGAGAGAGTCTCTTACTTTGTCCTCCTCTAGCAGACATCCCCGAGACACTGCCCATTTTTACCTACATATTTCAAAATGGGTGGTGGACAAGGGACATCACCCTTCTGTGATGCAGTTAGGTCCCTGGCTGAGGAGCCCATGCTGTGTCCTCTCTGCAACGGCAAGAAGAGCCTCCAGAGTGGGTGTTGACTTTGTACCTGAGTAGACACTGTATCATTCAGAACAATCTGTTTTGAACTTGATTGCAACATCCAGTTCCCCTGATTGTGCTTGGAGTTACGTGTGCTCAGCAATACAAAAAAAAATTATCTCACAAAAATATGCATTAAGCAGTCTTCTCTGGTTTGGTTTGAAACTCTAATTAGGCAACTTCTAAAACATGATCTCCATTTTTCTAGTTGCTCTGATTCCGTAATAGATTGAGTTTCCTTCACTGCTTTGATGAGACTGTTCCCAGTGAGTTACTCTCTTCGTTGTGCAGAGGGATAAATGCCCAATTTTCTCCATTTGAAAAAGGTCCCAAAAAATGCTTCCGCTTAGTGTCAGCCACTTGGCTGGGAGGTATCCACATCATGCGTCAGCCTGGCTTTTCTTCTCTTACTGCACAAAACTGCACAGATGAGGTTGAGGGGAGGTAGAAGGTTTTGACAATGCGTAGAAGATTCCAGCTAATTGAGTTCATGGGGAATTTTTCTACACAGCATTTTTTCTGTTGAAAAATGCCAACTTGTGGAGGAGGGTCAGTTCCACCGAATGACTCATTTTTACAGAGACAGCTTGAAGGAACCTGAATTAGAAGAGGCCAGGCTCAGGCTACTGCCCGACAGGGTGATGTTCGTACCCCACAACCCTGTCCCTTAATAGGGCTTAGAAATTTTGGGTCCAAACTCTCATCATTGTGCTTCTGTAAGTAAAAAAAATGTGAAAGTTCAACGATGTCTCATGCTCTTCCCATGACTGACTCATCCGCAAAGTCATCACCTGCTCCTTGCTGATGGTCGCTGTGATGGCTCATACTACAGATGTCTGTCACTGGGTTTTTAAACTTTGGTCCTGTCCGGGTGGTTAACCGTGTTGGGTCTTTGAGGTTCCCCAGTACATACTTTTAGCTTGGGAAAGGGGTTCATGTTGCTGCAAGAGTCCAAAGAAATTAGGAAAATGAGTCAACATTAAAAGAGCTTTGAAGGTGCAAAATTAAGCATTTGGAAGTTAGGGAACACCAAACAGATGGGCATCAGTACAACCCCAGTTGTGCATTTACATGATGGTACTGGTTTTAGTTACAGGATCTCTTTTCCTGTGGGGTTCCTGCTTCGCTCAGTGCACTGGAGAAACTTTGCTCAGCTAAAGCAGCATGGTTACGGAGTTAAATATGCTGTTGTCCCAGGGTTGGATTCAAAAGCAAGGAAGAACTTCCAAATTTTGCGTTCCCCTGCATGCCACAGCTCTAGCTGGCTACAGTTTCTACTGTTTCCACTTCGCAACAACTGTTGAGTCGTGGCTGTGGGTGAGTGGGTGGCTGTGGGTGAGCAGCGTTTCCTTGCTATTTATGGAAGTGAAAGGCATGTGATGAAAAGGGGGAGGAAAACTCTACTGCAGTGGTGAAACTGGTTGAAAGTTGCACAATGGGCTGGATTACGTCCCTGCCCAGAGCCCTCATTTTATATTGGCAAGTAGCTCCAACACGTTCAGAGGCTAGTGAGGCTGCTTCTGCTCCTGAGTGTACAAATTAGATTCTGCAACAGTATTGAGTATATGCAGGTGAAACTAATGGGATCTGTTGTCTGAATATAGAAAATAATAGTCCCTATTAAATATTATTTTAAAAATGCAAGCTGCGACTCCGATTAGGTGCCATAAAAGAGAAAAGATTAATATAACAAGTCACCCTCTTGTCAATGGAAAGGGAATAATACCAGCCTTTTGATTAAAATTGTTGTGCAGCATCCAGACTGCACAGCTTCCCAGTTCCCCAGTGAGTCAGGAGGCAAGGGAGGGACATCAACATTTAGGATTCAGAAGAGGCTTTGAGAGGAACATGCGTGATGTGAACTATTTTGGAGAAAAACAGTCTGCACTCATGTAAACACAGAGAACATTATAAAACTTCAAGGGTCAGAGCTCAGTTTGAATTAAGACAGATCTCTCTTCTCTAATATTTAGTGTTGGGAAGATGAAAGAAGTGTTGCCCTAGAAAAATCAGTTTTAAGATTCTCCTGGATGCCAAGATTTCACTTGAGAAGTAAATAGGGATGTCCTTTTCTTTTCTTTGCACTTCAAAGATTTATGTGCGTGACAGTGAGTAATCAGCTGCTCGATGAGTGCAAGTGATTGTGATGGAAAAATAGCCACCAGTTTGTTCCATGAAGCCATGGGAAGAAACAAATGAAACAGATGATACAGGGAGCGTTTGGTTTTTTTAAGAGCATATTGTGGCTGAATAGAGCATTTCTTACAGCTACAAGTAAGCCAGTGGTCTGCCAGCTTTGTGGTTGTTATAAGCAAAATTTTTAGTCATGATATTGTAATAAAAAGAGAGGAAAATTAATCAGACAGCTTTTTCAGAAAATGCTTCGGAAGCTTTCTCCCTAGACCATGCTTGTTCCCTCAGTTGTCACTTGCTTTCCATCACCCAGAAGCTAGTATCTGCTAATCTCACAGATGTCCTGAGAATTGCTATTAATATTTTCTCTTCTTATTAATACCTATTTTCTGCAAAAGCACAGATGCATACAAGGCACTTTATAGATAAATGAGGAAGCAAGTTACTTTTCCTCTAAACTTGCAGTCACTAGGGGTTTGCCTGAAGTAGTGTGAAATGAATCTCTCTGGGCTGTATTTGTTTATCTATGACTTGTAATGATTTATCTTGCATGCCTGGCTGTGACAGCTCTTGTTTTACAAAAACTAGAAATGTGGTAGGTGATCCACAGCAGAATCTAAGCATTACCTGCAGCTGGAATGATATTTTAAGGAGAAAAGGAAAAAACAAAAAAATGAGAGGAGTTTTACAGAACAATCTTGCCTGGTTCTTTTTCTTCCCCTTCACCCTCCAAAATCTGGCCATCTCAGAAACTTGACCAAGTAGATGTTGCTGCAGCCTGCCAAATTTGTTAGAAGGAAATAGGAGAAGCAAAATTCCCAGTGTTGATGGAGAACCACTGGGGAGAAGTGAATCGCAGCACCTCAGCACAGACACTGCATGCTCTGAGCATCCCATCCCTGCCAAGGAGGCTGGTGGCTACAACCTGTGTTGTGCAGAGCCTCTGCTGGGTGCTCCAGGTTGATCCTAAGCAAATGGTGTGGAAATTCCTTCACTCTGAAGGTGGTAAAGCAAGGAAAGCAAAGTCTGCGTGGGAGAGAAGAATTCACACAGCTATTGGCGTTTTAAAGGATGTAAGGCACTACTCTTCGCTGGTAGCTGAGAAGGGGTACTAGCTCTAGCAAATTCTGCTAATTGCTGGTATCATTTTAGGGAAAG
>NW_010393655.1:8305-9172 GCF_000710305.1 Buceros rhinoceros silvestris | reverse complement strand
GAGAGTTTATCTTCCTTTGGTAGACAGCTCAGGTTCTTATTTACTGAACGCACCTGCTGACAGTACATGTACACAGCTGCTCAAGAAAGAAAGCTATTTCAATAGTATACGTCCTAGCCCAGTCTTTTTTTCAACGGTAACATTTGAAAGGTGTGCAGGAAGAAGAACATTGACACATTTTGCTTAGAATAAAAGCTTGCTTTTGATTTGGCTGTGACCATTAGATCCATATGAAAACAATGTTTTCAATCTTTCTAGCTGCTGTACTTTTTCCCTAAATATCCACTACTGCAAAACACAGCTGTGTGGGACTGTAATATCCAAAATTGTGATTCTGAAAGCCTAAATATTTTCATATTTCTGCTGAAACGTCCTGATAATTATATTTTACCTGTACACAACTTAGCACAGCAGCATCTGGTTTAGAGACAGACTTTCGGTACATTAGGGTGGATTTTACTGTGCATGGCTCCACTAGACACGTCAAGTCTTTCTTTTGCCTGTAATACTTTTTTAAATACAGCCAACTAATTGAAGTTAGATATAGGGATGGTTCTATATCGATACACATATATATTGTGTGTTCATAGCATATCAAAAGATACACATGTATGCAGATGTATTAAAGACAAATAGTGGAATATTGTATTACATGATTATAATAGATTCATAAATATAGAATACTCCCACTGTTCTTTGGTTTCTTTGCAGATTTATTGTCTATCAAATGGATTAAAGCCTGTGGCTGCTGCAGCATAGACAGCTGCTCAAAATTTATTTTTATCTTCATTGCTGAAAAAGTAGACCTACTGCTCGTTAAATTAGTTCTGATTTTTCCAGGAAGCATAGTTTATCTCCTTCAGCAGG
>NW_010393655.1:6137-8217 GCF_000710305.1 Buceros rhinoceros silvestris | reverse complement strand
CAGGAGTCCAGGTTAGAGATATTTGAAAGTTTTCCAGCAACACCTAGGTTATTTTCTTTTTAGTTTTTCAAAAAATGTATGTTTGAGCCTGAAATGTTTCATTCAAAAGAAAAAAATGTTTTACTGGGTCCAAGTGACCATATGTATTCACACATTACACCTCCAGCCTCAGCACTCACACCTCACCACTTTCTTGGATTTCTTTGAGTGTCCTCAGCCTCCATGTAACCTGCCTGGTAGATTGACTAATTATGTTAGAAGTTAATGGTCCCTGGGCTTTAGGCAATCTGCCATTAAGCTGAAACCCAAAATACAATCTCTTGTCTCTCTGGCAGATCTTCCCCAGAACAGCAGACCTGAAACAGTGTCATTTTTGCCGGAAAACTCCTTCTACCAAATGCTCACCATTTTCCCTGGGGTTTAAAATTTTGGAAATAAGACAAATTTTGTGCAGAACAAATCCCTTGGTTTTCAGCCAAGTCTCGTCCACTCACACTCTTTGATAAATCATCACGTTAATCCACAATACCTTTATCTTAATATTTGCCTCTTTCCTATTATGTCCATGGAATGACAGACTCTATGAATACATACATACATATATATATATGAGTGTGTATATATATACACACACACAAAATTAGATATAATATGTTGTCTGTAAGTAGGTAGATTTGTGTTGTGCCCAGAAGGGCAGTGCTGAAATTCTTCAGATGGTTCTTAGCTTTGGTATTTCTTGGCTCCTAAAAGTTTAAGGTCTATTTATAAACTTGGGAAGTTATTTTAAAGATGTATTTTAATGGAAAGTTTAAGAAAGGCTCATTTTGAACTAAAATACTTGTGATTTTTTAATAGATGTTCCCAAAATCTTTTAGTTGTGTATGCATTGTGGACTGCAGACTTTTGCAATCGCAGGGGTTGGTTCACAGATTGGGGTTTGTTAGGAATTACAAAATAGAGTATCGGGTTGTACAATAATCTACAACCTATGATAATATTCCAGGAGAGCTCCAGCTTTTTATAAATAAATGTTGAATAAACTGACTGGCCTTTGTTGTACACACTTCTCTCTTGAACTTCTGCTAACTTATTCTCTGAAGAAATAAGGGATCTGGTTATTCTGGACCAAAGAGGAACAGCAAAGAGAAAACCCTGTGAAGTAAAATGGGGTTTTTACTTCCCTCCTTCTCTTCATTTGCGTGTTAATCAGTAATTCAGCACTTAAGCAAAGGAGAGGCAGGAGCTTTACTACTTGGGCTATTACATATAGTGCACTTTTAAAACACTCTGGTAATTTACTGTTGGGTCTTTGCTCGAATATTTGCAAATTCTTCACGGACTTAAAAATGTATGTCTTTGTCTGTTGTGGTTATGTTCCATTTCATGCTTTTGATTGTGTGAAAAGGTCCCAGTTAAGAAGGAGGGGCAGCTTTCTAGCCTGTAAGCTCTTCAGGGCAGGGATTAGTCTCTTACTCTGTGTTTGTGCAGCATCGCTGTTGCCTTGACCTGGTCAAAGGCTCAAGCTCCTATGCCCTATTGCAATGCAAATAATAAACACTACTGAAAAATAAAGTCTGTTCGGTCAGTTGGAGTGTTACCCAAGTGTGAACAGAGGGGAAATGAGGTGTCAAAGTCAATGCTCTTGACTTTGGGTTGTTTAGCACATAGTAACAGTTTAAAATAGTAATGAGTTTTCTAAATTAGCTGTGCGACTAGTTGATACTTTGCAGACCTTAGAAGATTTGCTGGTGAGAAATATGATGACATTTCTTGTTAACAATAAATAGTGAGACTGTGCAGATTTACCAAACAAAGGAAAATTCTTCTTGCTCTGTGACCCTGCCATTTAAAAAACCCTTAAATCCTAAAGGACTTCTGTAAATACAAACTGCCATAAACAGCTGACAGCAAAGTACTGCTGTTAAAAAGAAAAAAAAAAAACAAAGAAAAACGTGCTCTGTTGTCCTGGTTTGAGTTAATGTGTAGTAGTGATTCTAGACATCTTAGAGAATAAAAATGAAACTTCACCAATGGAATTAGCTCAGTATTTATCTACTTTGATGTTTCACATGGTTATGGG
>NW_010393655.1:2191-5985 GCF_000710305.1 Buceros rhinoceros silvestris | reverse complement strand
CAGGAAGTGATGGGAATATTTATAGTATGGATAGCATATGTAAAACTGCATTGAAGATAGTGGCCCAAATGTATTCAGTAGGATAGATGGCCCACTTCTAACGTGAGACAGGCAATTACACAAGAGCAGGAAGCAGAAGATGAAAAATATACAGGGTAAAAGTCTGTCATTATGAGATGGCAGACACCCCTGTTTAAAGCTGGTGCTGAACAGAAGAGTCTCTGCTGAAGATTCACTGAATTCTTCTTCCTTTCAAGTGGAACTGCAGTTATAAGTTGTCTTTGACATTCTGTTTTTGGAGGAAACATTGCTCTCACTACTCAGAAGAGCTTTCTGATTGCTCAGCTCATGTTTTTTGAATAGGGAAAAATCTGCCACAATTTCCACCATTCTTTTTCACCTGTAGCATAAACTTCCCGTGACATTGATCCAAGGAGCTAATCTCCTTATCCCTGATTGATCTTCAAGGCCCTTTTTATCTTGTTTGTCATAAGCACTTGCTACGTTTTTGAAAAGTGATGCCCCCGTTTGCACACAATGTGACAAAACCTGGTACCTGGCCCTTACTGGCTGGATGTAGAGAGCTGATACCTGCATGATTTCTAACTCTTCCCCTTATCAGTAAACATGTATGTTTTTCCACACTGCTGAGACCATCATTGATCAGACTGTCAGTGTAAACAGCTGCGGGAACAGCTGTAATTGCTTTTTAGGGGCTTTGCTGTTAGCTGAGAGCCACCACTTGTTTATTTCTAGGTGTTGGTTCTCTGTCCCAGGGGCTTCCTGGGCAGATGTTCCCCCTTGCCTCTGCCGTGGGCAGAAGTGTAGTTCTTTATCTCACCAACATGCAGCTGCTTTGCATTGCTTGGGTAGAGGCAGTGATGTGGAAGTCAGCAGCACAGTCAAGGACTAGATAACCTGAACCTGACTCTGGATGACATGGTGAAGCAGCCTGAAGTCTTTTGAGGATTACAACTGTTTGTTCAGCTCCTGTTGTCTGCCTGGCACGTGTTACTAGAGCCTGCGGCTGGTGTTATTGCTCTGCTGCTCTTCGGCCTCTACAGGCAGTAGTATTTAGTAAGGACACTTTGGTTTTTTAACCTGCATGCACCTGAGGATTGCAGTGGTTTTCTTCAGAAACGCTCATTGCCACCGTGATCTGTCTCATTGCCGCTACCAGCTGCTTGTTCCTAAACACGAAGCTAGAAACTGGTGTTAGAGCTTCAGTGGCTCATGCATTGCGGAGCAAGTGGTACCTGTGCTCTACGGACCATTTTGCCTGTTAGTTTGCAAATAAATTTTCAATGTTGAGGTTTGACCTATAAAGCTTAGGACAACTTGTGAACTGTTGCCTGTGGAGGTAACCTTTCTCTTTGCAACATTTTGCCTCTGCTGGAGTTAATGAAGAATGTCAGTAAGAAAGCAAAAAGCTCCCAGCTGGGAAGGTCTCATCCTACACACCAGGGAAGTCTCCACTTCTGGTGCCCTGCAAGCACAATGCAGCACTGAAGCTGTGAAACTGGTGTGCAGATGAAATGGGGAGCACAGGAGAAGTGGAAGTGACTGGCTTGCGTTCCATGCACTCTTGTACTTTTGTTAAATTACTAAGAACACACGTTGGCAAGTTTTTTTTAAAAAAATTGCTATAAATTAAGATAAAACAAGAGCAGCATGTAATCATAATGATGCTGATAGAAGATGGCAGGTCATTTAATGAAGTCTGTGCAGCACAGCAATAGTAAACCAACTTGTAACACTTCTTAAAACAAATTAGATGGTTTTAGAAGGAAGTGAAAATGCATTTAAGTGATAAATTAACTTGCTTTGAATGGGCAATACAGTGCTCAGCCCATTTTTCAAAATGTAGAATGAATGAGCTATTATTTTCAAAGTTGCAGTGAAAAAATTAAGGTTTTGTCTAATTTAGAAATTAATATAAAGGGAAGCAATTAGTGGTGTGAAAATGTACAACCCAAAAAACCATGCTTTTCTTTCAATGCAGTGAAGTCTGATTTTAGTTTTTGTCTCGTGCACTGGCAAGTCTTTGACTAGTTTCTGTAAACATGGGGTTTAAAATGCTGCATTGTCTGCTCCTGGCTGAGTAAAGCCTTCATTAATGCCACCTATAGTAAGTGTAGTGGTCCCTCCACCAGGCTGAAGTGCGATACTCTACAAACAGAGACTCTTGAGAGTCTTTCTAGGACATGCCTTCAGGGGAGCCTCTTGTCGATCAGCCTGTGCAAGGGTATGGCTGTGGCACATCTCCTTTTTCTCTTGCCGGCTCGATTAAGTCTGTTTCTCAGTTGAAAACCCCAGAGAGCAAAAATGAAAGCAGAAGATGGCCGTGATTCACATCAGCTTGCTAAGGCGTGTGTTTTTTTTTGTTATTGCTTTCTTTTCTGCTTGAAATTATAAAGTATTTAGAGATGTGCCTTTTGTTTTAGTAGCAGAAGAGCCATTCTTGGCAGGACTGAGGTTCTCACTGCAGATTCGAAGAACCCTGGGAACAACTGATTAACAGAAAGGAAACTAATGTAATGCGCCTGTGTCTCTGTATTATACAGGGGAATACAACTTTACTTGGCAGTTATCAGGAGAGGATTGCCTATGAAACTAACATTTTATCAAAGGACCGTGTTGGAGGGTTATAAAAGTAGTGGGAAATTTCCGCACTTTTGTTTTCTTTATTCTGAATTGAGATAAAAGTAAAAAACTCAACTTTTCATGACTGAGCACTGAGGAAGCAGGACAAAAGGCCAAAGAAGATTTGAGTTAGATTGTTAAAAACAGTTTAATAAAACATTAAAAACAGTTGGAACAGTTTCAATCGAAGTGTCTCAAGCTGGAAACAGAAAATTGCTTTTTAAAATATTTCAAACTTAAATGTTTCCACAGTTTAAAAAAAATGGAATTTGCATCTTGGTCAGAACTTCCCAGTGCAAAGTTCCCAGTCAGATGAGTCATGTGTTCTGCAACAAAAAATGTTTCCCTGAAAAATCCACCCCCATGTTCAAACATACTGACTAATATGCCGTTCTACTCTTCAGATTAGCAAAGTAAAAAAACGATGGTACTTACGCAGCTAATGAGTCCTCCCTCATTTTTGTCATAACCTCTGGTCTAACTGTATGGTGTGCTGAAAGGCTTCACATCTGAATTAGTGGCAGTGGAAGACGAAGCACATCGTAGGTTTGAGCCCTTCCAGTATATGCTGGTGCAGCTGTTAGTATTGCTGAGACAGTAAAACTCAGAGCAGATTTGATGACAGCTGTTACGTCTCTTGTCAGCATCATGGTTTTCTGCGCTCCCATCCGCTGGCCACAGCTGTGCAAATCCACTGAAAGCCACGGGTTTGCTTCAGACATCTCCCAGATAGAGCTGGTTTGTACAGCTGTGCCCAGGGGGGTGAGCTGAACCTTACTCCGTGGTTAAATGCAAAAAGAAAATGGCTCAGCTTGGTTCATTGGGCAAAACCACAAATAGATGTCTCTCACGGATGTTGATCTGTGTTTAGGCGTAAAGCCATCCTCAGAACTCATCCTGGGTCCCAGCCCCAGCTCAGGCTGCATGAAGAAGTGCAGCTCTGCTGTTCCCAGTCATTCAAGGAAAGAAGAAATTACTTCAGTGACAGAAAAGGCTGAGGACTTTCCTGAGCTCGGTAATGCCCATGTGTTGTCTCTGAGGAGAGAGAATATGCTCAATACCTTCCTTTTTTTACTCTCCGGGGAAAAAAAAACTACAGCTTGGAGGAGCTTTTTACTTTTTGTGAGATGGTTTCATCTTTATATGGTGGC
>NW_010393655.1:0-2081 GCF_000710305.1 Buceros rhinoceros silvestris | reverse complement strand
TGTTGTTTCACAGGGACCGTGAAATAAAACAGTTTAGAAAAATAATTTCTGGTCCTCTTGGCAGTGTCTGTTGATGGTAACATGAAGAGCGTGGTAGTAGCTATGTGTGATATACATTGACGGGTATCTTCAATGAGGCGTTCCAAAAAACAGTAACAACACTTAAAGGTGACAACCAATTTAACACGGTGGATCAAGCACGTGCCTGCTTGAGATTTATATTTTAAATGAATGTATGCTGAATTTTACAAATTTTACTGAACTGTTACTCTTCCTCACTCATAAAATTGTACTTCTGTTACGCTATTTCCCCTACACCCTAAGAGAGGCTCGTGAGTACAAATAACGTCTTACAGAAGCCCCAAGATCATAGGGAGGCTTTGTATTATGTCAGTTTTACCACTGGAAAAATGGAGGCACAGAAAGGTCCTAATGGTGAAACTAATTTACTCTGTTTCATCTTTCCCCAACCATTCCTTATGAATTCCTCATTACAAGCAAAAAAAAGTTAGATAAGCTGTAAGCCAAGTTACTGCAGTTGAACTATAAGCGTAGATAGAGGTAGGGTACAGTATGAGTCTTGCTTTTTGAGTACTCTGAAAGTGCTGCTGCCGATAGGACAGTATCTGTTCAGATTAGCTAAAGAACTGTGAAAGAATATAAATATTGGAGTTTTGTCAGCTACGTATTTCAGAAGAAATTTCTTTCATTCTGCTGTTTAAGTTCATGCTGGTGGTAGCCCCGCAGGTTCGGTGAATTAAATCCCAGGCTGGGTAGTGATGTCATACCCTCAGTTCTTTTTTAATCTCCTTTTTGTGCTGAGAGCAGCCATCTGTCCCCCTCCAAACAATGACGGAAGCAGCTGTGCATGGGGTGCCATCAGGAATAAAAGCCTCTGCTTCATACCAGAGGGCAGCGGGCTGCGGGTCACAGAGAGTTATAAGGTATCAGGGTCAAATGATACCTGTAAGGAACAACAAAACTAGGATTATATGGCCTTTACGTGTTCATTCACTAGCAGAGAATTGGGGTCAGTCTTTGTCTGAGTTTTTCTCTAATGGCCATGGAAATGCGTGTACGTTTTCAAGGGTAGGCACGCTGTTACTTACCCACAGAATAATGGAGTAAGAAAGCGAGCTTCAAGCAGTGGGCAAAGCAAAGACGACATGAAACAATTCTTTCAAAGGGAAAATAAAACAACATTCTGGTTAGATTCTGGTACTTTATACAAGTTCAAAGTGTGTGGTCTCAAGTGGTTTGCGTATCCTATAACATGCCCTCACAAAAGCCCAGTGAACCATGCCTTTCGTGTATAGTCTGCAGCACACGGTAGTTCCCTTGCAGCTTTGTGGGAAAAAGGAAGCTAAGCAAGAGCTGAGTGCTGCTCAGAAGCCTCATTCAGGAGGAGCTTCAGGTTTTGCACAGAGCTGCTTTTTCTTCTGCAGAATGACCTGGAAGGAACTGGAGGAGGGTACACACTCCACAGGATGAAATTGCCCATTCCTGCAGGTGGCTTTTTACTTTTTCAACAAGTGGTGTTAGTTCTGTCCCAACTATTCTCTTTCTGTGCTGGGTCCATAGGGAGAACAGAAGCTGATACAGGTTTAACCTATAGGAACCTTTCTTATATGCCAAGGGGGAGCGTAATATATGGGTAAAGTTCATGCATATAATGAAATAAATTATTACAGCTAAGTTCAGAGCCTCTTATCTTTTCTTTAACCCCCACACCACTTTTGTCTTCATGGATTCCAGCTCTGTTTCTAAGCAAACAAACATTTTGGAGCTATTAGAGATATACCAGGGGTCATACAGCCTTTTCACTTCTTTGGGGATGAGATTCCAAGATTTGACCCTGTCTCTCCTGATCGAGGTGACATTCTTTGAAGCTTGATGGGACAGAATCACGTATTTTGCAGGTGGGTAAGCTGTAAACACTGTATTCTCCTACCTCAGAGGAACACACCCTGGGCCATGGAGGCATTTGTGGATATACAGCTGTCAGACGAATCGTTAAGACAGCCATGGCTGGCCCAGTACCAAAACCAGTGATCCCCTCTATGCCACAGTTCTACTTAGGC
>NW_010393654.1:0-31007 GCF_000710305.1 Buceros rhinoceros silvestris | reverse complement strand
TGGCTTGTCCTTCGGCAGAGCAGGTTCATGGGAGGACTCGGCTCCCTGCGTGCCGCTGCCCGGGAGCTCACAGAGCGATCCGGGGGGGCAGCCCTCAGGGCTCGGGCTGGTCGCTCCCCGGGTCGGCTCCAGCCGGCCTGGTCGGGCCTTGTCAGGCCTGGACGTCTGCCAGCAGGTGCCGGCAGGAACCCTTCGGAGCAGCAGTCCGGAAGCCAGAGAGAGAAATCTCCCCTTGCTTGCTGCTTTATAACCTTGACACGTAATGTTCCACCTGACTCTCTTAACCAATTAAATGCGGAATTATCGTATTTGCATGGAATAATTCTATTTGTCCATTTCCCAAAAGAAGGAAGTTTCAGCTCAAACCGGGACAGAAAATCAGCTCTAGAGAATTGTAGTCTTGCTGAGGAGACATTAAAAGATGGAATGTGGAAAAGAGCAGTTATTTTTGTTTGGGGTGTTTTTTATTATTTTTCTATCTTTTTCTCATTAGGGTAATTAAAAGACACAAGTAAGAATTTAAATCCTTTAAAAATCTCCTACAATGCCATAAAATGCATATAATTTTCCTGCTTTTGTGTACTCTGAGCATTTCAGAGTATACCTCTGTAAAATGATTTCACAGCGACTCATTAGTGCAACTATCGGTAACAAACTTGGAGGAGGAAAGCATGAGGATTCAGGGGATAAAGGAAATCACAGATAATAGAATTATATCACACCTCAAATTAAGTATATTTTTCAAGAAATAGTAGAATAAAACAGGGGCAGGAGGGAAATGGGCAAACTCATAACTACCTCACTTTAGAGACTAAATTGAGATACACAAATTCAGAGTCCAAATGTCTGAGAGCGTCCTCTGAAGGTGATTTCAGTCCCCCAAAGTTCTTAATTATCTTTTGAAGGTGACCATCTCTCCTCTTGAACTACAATGGCAGGAATTTTCACTATTTTATCTTATTATTTCTTGTTTCAGTATTCCTTTGAGTAATCACTCTGGTGCCTCCCTTCAGAAAGCAGGAACGTTGTACGTTTTAAAGTATTTACTGAATGTCTTACAAGGAAATTTGTTTTCTAGAACTGTAAATACAAAGAACGCCTTTAAGCAAATCAATGCCCAGCAGGCTGTATTTTGTTTCCTTTTTAAATAATATATGTGGTGCTTCTGGCCTTGGAACTAAACTTCCTACTTTACCATAAAGTAGGAATAAAAGTAGGAATAGAAGTATCATGTTAAGTTTCAGAGTGATAACTCATTTTTTCATTCTTAGTCAAGCAAAATTCCTACTATAGTAAACACTGTAAACTCAGATGTGAATATAATCTACAGCCTCTAGCTAAAGCTATTAAATATAGAGACATCTTATATATGTGTATCTTAAAGGTAATCCTCTTAAGTACATTAACATTTATGAATATTTACCTGAAGAAAATCCCTAGAATGTAAATGAATATTTGCCTTTTTCAAAGACGGGGAAATGCAACATCAGATTGATTGCTTACAAAGTCTGCAGCACAGCAGGATATTGAACGTTTCTCTTCTGAGTCTTAGGCTAGCATTTGAACCACAGAAGGATCATGCCACCACCTTCAGTAGAGTATACATTTAATTGAAAATGGAAGGGAAAACATATTATCCTCATCCTTCACATACCATCCACCTCTCAGAACCTGAGCAAGAGGATTCCATCAAGCTTCTCAAGAAAATTGTCTGCCGTGGCCTTTCTGTGGACTATAGAATCCCAAATCTTTCCCAGGTACCTGACAGTTAACACACACGTATGAAGAAAATGAATATGGGGTGGACAAGTTAAGTTGGAGCAAAAGCATTTTTTTAAGCATTTTTAGAGTATAAAACTTAGAAAAGGTAACAGACAATTGTATAAAATATTAACATCAATTCAGAAAATCCCAAATGAGGTATTTCTCCCCATAGAAGACATAGTATGGCCACGTGTTCAACAGAGCAAGAGATATGGAGAAGAGCTGCAAAGCCAGGATTGAGGGAAGCAGGGAAGGAAAATATATGGAAGAATAGAACTGACACCATTGTAATCTTCATGGAAAATCTCTAAGTTGAGGTGACTAGCCTGAAGTGTTGGCGTGGTCCTGAAATGCCAGTTCACTCCTGGTTCTAGAAAAAGAACATTCTCAGAACGATTATTTGGGGTTTGGGATTTTTTTGTTTGGTTGGTTTTGGTTTTTTGGTATTGGATAACATCCTTTCAAGAGGGCACTTGATTACTCTTTCAATCTCTCTCAGATGCCAAGTTCTAACGCCAACTGCATGTTGCATAAATTCATACTGTGCAATATTGGACAACTTAAAGTAAAAGAAAAATGAAACTGGCTTCAGACACAATTTCCATGTGAATTCTGACCAACAAAGAGAAATCAAGTTCTAGTTTCATTTTTTAAATTCATCTCTTTATCCTTATATTTTCTTTTAATTACCCTTTTTTCACAATTGATTTTACTGCTTAAGGCTTTGCATGGTTTTCTTATGGAACAAGCAGGTATCACTCACCTCACTTTGCAAAGAAGATCAATAAAGTAATGTGCATAATTACCATCCCTTGATCCTCAGTCTGCTCATATCTCCAGACTACACTAACTCTTTAAGGCTCTATGGAGATATTTCAGCAATATGAGATTATTACAGATAAAGCTTATTGCCATAGCTGTACAGCAAAAGGTTCCTTCACATTTTCCCATACATACAGTCGATATTTCACAGGCTAAATTTACCCAATCTAGAGATCCCAGTCAAAAGCTTTGAAAATAAATAAATTAAACATGGTTATTCTGAAATGAAGTGGAGTTTTTAAATTGCTGCAGCCATAGACAAAGATTACGTATAGGGAACTTTACCAGTTTCATTCACTGAAGAATGTTCACTTTGTTCAAGAATCTCCAGCCCAACCTCAAATACTCATTAATATGGGGTATATGTTATCTTCTGCACTCTCTTTGTTGCACAAAACAGGGAAAAATAATAAGAACAATGTTGGGAGCAAAAAAATGCTTTTGAGCTGAACGCTGAACTTTCCAGTTAATTATTTTCTTATAGCACCGTATTAACGCAATTCTATGGAATGAAGCAATGGCAGAAAACACAACTACGGCTAAATCTGACAACTTTAATTTCTGTTTAATTCCCAGGAGAAAAAGATTTTATTCTGCACTCTGTGTCACCTGGCTCAGGTTAAAAGCTTCTTTGTATTCTTGAGTAGGTGCAGCAAATTTAGCTCTTTGCTTTCATATTTGTTGTGATGTTCATCTCTGCTGCACTACAATATACCCTTTGTTGTAACAGTTTAAATATCATCCATACATGAAAGGCAGTGAAATTATATCAGCAAGTCTTTTCTGAAAGCAAGCAGTGTTGGCACAAAACGAAACAAATCCATCCTACTCCTCTTCAGCTTTCTAAAACTTTCTCAAGTTCTGGGAGGTGGGAGAGAAATGCAATTAAAACAATTCACTAAGTGCTTTATTTGCCACCTGCCATTCCTTGAATACCTGCTGATAAAAATGAGGTTTTTTACTTGCAGATTTGCCCTGATAGACTGGAATTATGAAAGTTCCTGAGTGCTCCAGGAGCCACATGAGGATAAATATAGATTCAATCAAATCAAATCAAGTTTGGCAATAAAGAGATAAAAAGTGAATTACTTCCAGCTTGTCCCATGATATTTCTGTTTAACAGAACCAGGATAGTTTATGAAAGCAGTTTTGTCAAAATGTAGAAAACCTTGTATGGATCAATTTTTCTGTTATTTTGTTTACTAAACAAATCACAAGCTATTTTAATTTTCAAAAGCTATTTTGTCCAAAACTTACCATTCAGTCAGAGATGTTTTTGGAATGTTATCTTCATTAAATCTTTTAATTGTCACTTTTTAGGCTATTTGTTAATAGGGTCATTTATTCATTTGTGAAGATGTAAGTGTGCATGACCTATTCCTATCCATACACCAACATACTCATCAGCCAGTTTCAGTGAATATGACAGGGAAGCAGAGACCTCAGGGGTGTCGCAGGTGTGTCTACATTAATGCTTTATATTAGATCACCCCTGCACTTCTGAAGTGAACATCCCAGCTGTTCGTCTTTACTTTCCTGTGAGTCACATGATGAATGCAGCTCCTTCTGACCAAAACTAACCCAGAGATGGAGGACCAGGAAAGATCTCACTTCATGGCAGTGGACAAGAGCTAACTGGAGGTAATTGATCTCCCCAAATCCCACTCCATTATTTGTAGTACGGTCATCAGATTGTTAAGACAGGTGTTCTGCCTTAAGTATTTACTCCTGACAAGTTGCACTAACAGCGAAGTTACTATTTGTGAAATGGAGAACCTTGTATTGCACAGCATTGAAAATGCTAAAAAGCAAATCCCACACTAGATATCAAAAAAGAGAATGAGGAGGGAGGAAAAAAGAAATCTTTTCCGTTACCGCTATTGCTTAGGGATTTCCTTGTGAAGAATCAGTTAGTAAAATAGGTATTACTTATGTGCAAACCCAAGGAACCTGGTAATGCAACTTATGTGCAAACCCAAGGAACCTGGGAATGCAAAATTTGGACATTGAGACCAATAGTATTTGCTAGTACGAGCAACTAATTATTACATTAAAACTATCTTTCTATTTAAATACATCTTTCTTTCTTCTTGGTGCTTGTCTCGTAACTATAGAGAAAAGCTGTATGTCCTCACAATGTGAGTATTTTTCTTTTAATTAAAGAGCTTTTATAACTAACTAACACTGCTTACTAAAATTCACCTCATCCTACTGATTAAAGACGTTGGAATACAGCATTTTTATATGTTAAAAATCCATATAATCAGAAAGGGTAAACCAAAAATGCTCTGTAAATGTCGAAGTATGTGTACAATTGACAGTGACTATTCATTTGGTCTTATATTTTAGATTACAGAATGGATTAAAATTCAGAACTCAAATACATAATGGAAGTTCCTTTGAGAACTTAATGTAATTACAGCCTCAAAGCTTAGTTATACCAAGAAAAGGCAAATCAGCCGCAGTAGTCAATTTTCATTGCTTTTAGAACTGGCTTCCTGAAGATCTGTGAGAGAAGAGCTAAAAATACAGATATTATCTGTACCACGGTTATGGTGCATGGAACAGAAGACTTTTGTGTATGCATATAAAAGCACATAAACTATTCTTGGTATACACAGAACCTCACTGCCTTTTCAGGGTGTTAAACACATCGTGTGGAGGCATCGTGTGGAGATAGCCATACTGATGTGGATTTTATTTTTAAATTCATCTGAATACTCTCAAATTTTAAAACCTGCAAGACCTGAGCCAGAAAATGATGGCAACAGGTACTTGGCATCGTTGACTAAAAGGGGTAGTTTGGGGGGGAGAGGAAAGTCGGAATTAGCTAAGTAAACTTTATAAATTAATTTATTTTATGTTAATATTCTTACGAACCAATTTACCTCAGTTTATAATGTCAGCGTTTACAATGCATATAAAAATAGAGCTTTATATTATGACATTGGGCAGTTTCATTTTAGTAAATCAGGGAGATGCAACATTTGCATTTTGGCAAGTCTTTCCTAGCAAAAACAAGGTCATTATAAAGTCATTTTTTCAACAGACTGATGGGAGGCAAATCTAAAACGACCATTTAAGTATTTTAGCTAGCATGTGGTAGAGACATAGTTAGGGTCTAAAAATGTAGTAATTTCAAGCTGAACTGAAAAATAGCAATTTCTCTAGATAAATACTTAAGGTTTATGACTGACTTGGTTCCTACATCTTCCATACTGGATGCTAAACAAAAAACTGAGCTAAAGACAGAAATATTGTTAATGCACCAGTAAGATGTTAATTACTTTTACATGGACCACATCAAGGATATCAATACAAAAAGAAATGCAAAATAAATATTTCAATGCTACAAGTTTCTTTTAAACTTAAAAAAAGAATCCTATGTAAAAAGTTCTGGGTTTTTTTCCTCTAATGAAATGAGCTCTTTACATATAAATTATATTGTAATAACAGAGCTCCCTGGTGGAAAAGAGTTCCTTCTCCTGCTGGCAAAAATTAAAATAATCACAGATGGCTAATGATCAAAAATACTGACTGACAGCTCTGAAGTACAAGGCATAGATAATATTCTCAGAGCTACAATTTATTTATACTCAGAACTGGCTTTAGGCACCCATAAAATCTGCCTTCATGATGTCCTATTATAATAAGAGATCTTTTAGCCACCACTGCAGTTTCTGCTTCCAGAGTTTTTCCTTAAGACTAAATTGATCTCCATAATAATTTTATCGATATACTTGTAGTTTGGTGCACCAATTATTTGAAACAATCTGTAACTAGCTGAATTTACTCAAATCTGTAGACTTCAATATTTTTACTTGTCATACTTAAAAAGTGTATTTTGAGTTTTTAGAAATACTGTATTGTACCTCACAGTTAATATACTACGGAAGTCAGCCAGCGAAAAGAAAGTGGCCTGAAACACATCAGCTTCTAGTATTTGAATGATGACATACAAAGTGTCTTGTTTCTTTGGTGGTGTTCAAAAACCTGTGCAGAGTTTGGTCTTCTTCCCACTTCAGTTGATTCAGCCAGGAGGTAGATGAAGCTTACAGGTAATTTTGATTTTCTCAAACGTTTCTTATTTTAGTCATTTTGTGGCTCTCTTGGCAAATGTACTAAACATTTTGTAGAGCAGAAACCTGTCTCCACTTTCAAGCACTAGCTGTATTGTAAGCTTGTTGCAATTACCACTTTTCAGTACACATCCAACTTACAGCATCAAATGTTTTCTAAGAGAATGTCTGCCTTTTTGAAGTGTAATTTCTAGCTGTGTATCTATAGGTAGCCTGTATCTGGAGCTAAACTATAGCGGTTGCTCTATCACCTGGTGACCCCTCCCCAGAAGAGAAGGGGGATCAGGAAACCACGGAGACTCACAGATTGAAATGAAAATGGATTTAATGACTCAGACAAACTAATACCAATGCCAGTATAAAGTATAAAAAGTTATACTCAGCTGAGTGAATGGACAATGGTCTCAATAAATGAGAAGGCAGTCCTTGGGAGCAGAATGGTAAACAAGCCCCTCCAGGGACAGAGATAAGCAGCAGAAGGAAGAGGAAGAGCACAGTCAGAAGGAGCCCAAGCAAGAGGCAACCTCTCCTCTGCAAATTTCTCCCTTTATACTGAGCATGGTGTTTGTGGTATGAGATACACATTTGAGCCGACTCAGGTCAGCTGCTGTGGCTGACATGAAACTTATAACAGCCTGTAGATCATGACAGGCCTTTGATTCTATCCCAGCAAAAGCAGAACACTCCTGTAAGTCAGAAAAAAACCTAGAGAGGTATTCCAGACCTATTTAAAAGCTTTGGTAATAGACATGCAAGTTTTAAATACCCCCAAAATATTACCATTGCATATTAACAACATTTCCTATGAAAAACCATGTGGGAGTAGATATGTAGAAATGTTTCTACTTCTTCATCTATTTAACTTCCAGGTACATATGAAAAAATGGCACCAAAAGGGCAAAATTTCTTTGAACTTCACTATTAATTTTCTGAAAATCAGCAACCAGAAAACATAAAAAAGCAGAAGAGAGAAAGAGATGTTACTTATGAAAAAGCTACATAAAATTACACATCAAGACACAAGAGAATCTAGAAGGAAGAAACATTCAAATACCAAAACTGCAGGAAAACTTACAGTCAGAATTTGCACTTGTTTAGACTCTGCAGGTCACCTCCACAAGCACCACAAACCAGGCTTCATTAATCAGAGCTCTCAGAAATATTTGCTCGATAAACCTTCTGATTTTAAACTAAGCATGAGTTTCGGACACCAGCTAATGATTTTTGTGCTGACAGTAATAGTCTTGCTGATATGTTGCCTAACTTCAGACTGTAATATTGGTACACATTCTTTTCATTCAAATGTCTGACTGGACCTCTGCTGAATGAGCTGGAAGCTTTGGATATAAGGAGTATCATTTATCAACACAGATGCTGTTATGCCATGGCAGTGTAAATTTACAATGGCAGGCATGGAATAATAATTAATGTAAGAACTTTTCCTCGTGCAGACAGTATTACTGTAGATATATTGAGCTTCATCTTAAACAGGAATGATTTCAGCAAATATGTGATATTATTTCATTGAAACACAAGTGCAATTTATAAGTAACAGACAGTCTGTGATTTACTAGCATTCCAGCAGTCACAAAGCCTTCCTCTGTCAGTTAGCTCGATAATGACTTCTTAGGGCAAAAGCTAGTATACTAGTTTACATTATACAACACAGAAGTCAGTCAACAAAAAAAAAAAAAAGAGAGAAATAGTTGTTTTTTGATAAAAGAGGTGTTAGGATCTTCACAAAAGGGGTCTTCACAAAACAGCACTTTTGAAGAGCATGTATTCATTCTACCCCTTTTAAAATTCAGTTACAGCTAAGTGAACTATCACAAGTAAACAATTTCACTGAAGTGAACAACAATAAACCAAAACCAGTAGAAGTACTAAAAGCATGCCTGAGGCAACAGAAACTTTGGTCTTAATTTCCATTTCTTTCAAGTGCATTTGATGAATGATGTGACAAAAGAATCCTAATTAAAGTCGAAATCCTGAATACTAAATAAATTAGAAGTGCCACTACATTCATCTTCTACAATGATAATACTGCCACTTCTGCTTCTTTGCTGCGCCCCTTTGCTTACATCTGTGGCAGTAACTCAGCAAAGAGCACTGCCAGCACAAATAAGGGAATGGATACAGTTCACCTAAATAGAGAGATAACAGGACAGACTGCTTTCTTTCCTTTTACCGCCTTTAATTTACACAAAGAAAGCCTAGCAGGAGCATTAAAGGTTTTTTTAGATATTTATTTTTCCTCTCGAATGACTTAAAACTTGACAAGCAACACTGCACTTTCTGGTCTTTAGAAACACCAGATAAGTTTCTATGTTTATGGCCATTAATTTTTTATTTCTTTTATTACTGGAGAATCATTAAGTACACATATACCTGGGGTAATATATAATCCTAATGGGCTGAAAAGCAACAGTGAAGGGATGAAATTCTATGGCTTGTGTCACACAAGCCAGGCAAGACAATCATAAATGACCTTAAAATCCATAAATCTTTCAAGGAGCTGCCCTATCCAATAAGCAGACTGGAACATGAATTATGACTCCCGAGAGACACCCTTTCCCTGCTCCCCTTTTGTTCCAGGGAGCAACTCTGAAATACTTTAGGAGAAGTTTATATCCCCAGCGTGCCCACGCAGTAGGCTTGTCTTTTTCCATTTTCTTTCTAGTCCTTACAGGAAGAGGGCTGGCAGAGGAGGAGGCCCTTCTATTCCCACCACAACTACACTCAAAATCTGCCAATGCAAGCAAAAGTGATGCCTCGGTGTCTCCAAGTCCCATTTGTACTGTCTAAGGCCTGGGACAAGAGAAGTCCTAAAAACAGGTGGTAGTCAATCAAGAACTCAAAGGGAGCCAGGTAGTCCAATGTCCCAACTTTGTAGATGACTAATACTGGCTGCCTGTTAGAAAAAGTGTAAAAACATGACAAGCATCTAATGTCTCCAAATTATTCTTCCAGACTATAGCAATTTATAGAAAGTTCTGATTTGGAGTTTATGCCTTTATATTTAATGGCCCATGATGTATTGCACATACACAGAACACTCACGACTTGTCTGATATGGTAGAATATCCCAACCCTACAATATCATATGTCACACAACACAGACTGTCTTCTTTAATCTTCTCTCAATATCAAGCTTTTTGGGCCTTTTAAAACAAGGTAGTTTCTTTGTATTTTCTAAATGACAACAGAGACAGAAACTCTCTCTCCTTTACCCTTTTCATTTGAAGTTTTAAATAAGTTTTCAGCTTTGTTCTATGAAATTCTTTTTTTCATAGGAAATGAAAGAATTATCTTGATGAAAAAGATAGATCGCTTGCTTATAACTGTCTGATATATTTTAAGACCTGATTTTACTCCTAATCTAGCTAGCAAAATTGTAATGGGCTAGAGTTTTTAAAGTACTGCAAGTAACAGAACAGCTTGTGTACACCTGGTATATATTTTCCAGAACTCTTGTCAGCATGTGAATTCTGTAGCCCTAACTTTCTCCTATGAGCTTTGGATTGATATTTTAGAAAGGATATTTCTTGATCCAAACTGTAATAGTGATCACAGTGTGTTATTGGGCTAATTATTCTATATAGGTATGATTATATATAGATTTAATAAACTGCCCAAATAGGAGAGACATGCTGAGGCACATATTGTATAAATATTATTTATTGAAATGCCTATCTTACACATGCAAAATTGAATATTTGCAGCACCAGCTTTTGAATTTTAATTTTGCATTCAGCTACTAACTGTGAAATATTTTATTTTGATTTCACTCAGGAAAAAGGAATTTTTTACCCCATCTTTAAAAATGAGCAAGAAGAAAACTAATAAGCTTGCTACTTCTCTCTCACACAAACACCCTGTGATACAGGCATGCACCCTGCATTTTCCCATACGCTTAAAAAGTACTTACAGATTGTCAGTCAATTATCTGGTTTCCATTTTTTCCCATTTTATGAATGACTTCATATGTCTTGTGGAGTTGGTTACGGAAGAGTAAGTTAAGCAAGAGAGATTTGAAATGAAATGATTGGAACTTGAGAACTAAGTAATTCAGGTGCCTGCTTTCTAACAAACAGGTGAGCAGAAGCAAGAAGGACTTCTCAAAACAAATCTGAGAGGAAGTTGAAGATTTAACTCAACTGTTTTCACGTGGTGTTGCAGGATACACTACATAGTTTAATGAAGCCACTGCAAGATTTTCTTTCTGAAGGCTAGACTAGATTGCATGTAGTCTTCATCATCACTTTGACTTCATTATCACTGACCTTGATCCTTTTTGCCACTGTCTGCTTTGATCCCTGGGGATTAAATGTCCAAAGATTATCGACTTATATAAGTGTATATGAGTTGTCATCTCTGGATTCTTAATAATTGATTGTCAAAGCACTTTTGCACAATGCATCCTGCTTTTTTGGCAGAACAAGTGCCCTTTCTTGACTCAATGTTCAGCTCTCCTTCTTAGAGGTATATGAGTGTCACCAGCGTGATAAAGCGTGAAAATATAAGCTTGTCAGTAATGACCAAGTTGGTAGCACTCAGAACCCTTGGCTAAAGAGTCAGAGCAAGCTTTTCCAAGTTCTTGTGGTTTTTTTTTTTTTCCTGGGACTAGCAAAAAATAGAGCATGAGGCATTGTCATTAGGAGAAATCTAGATTTGACTGTGAATTTCTAAGAATATTACCCTCTTAGAGAACAGGAGAAGAAAAAGTTATTCTGGTCAGTGTTTTCAAAATTGCAAATGATCTGAAATGAATTGAAAAACTACTACTGGGCCCAAAAAAGGTAATTCTAAAAAATTCTACCTGTAATTTCTGATCTGCGATTTATGTATCCTATAAATCTATATAGGGTTGGGGATTTTTTTAAGTTTGTTTTTTTAAGAACCTTTGTTAGCTTTTAAGATTAGGACGTGTTTTTACAGGCTGTTAGCTTTGCCAAGGACTTGGCTAAAATTATGTTTGTTTTTTGTTTGTTTCAGGGGTTGGTTTTTTTTGTTTTTGTTTTGGTTTTTTGTTCTTTTGTTTTGTTTTAAAAAAAGGTTTATAAAATACCCTGTCTTCCATGGTTTTACTGAAAGTTAGTTAACTTGAGTGACCGAGTTCATGTAAAGATCACAGCTGGTAAAGACCAGATTACATACAACTAGTGGCCTTGCACGCTGATCAAGTTTAGAAAACAAGGTTAGCTGACCACCATCATTTGTTAAACTTGTTGCTTATTACCCGAAAGGTAGTAATGTAGGTTGCTTAAGTCAGTTTGATTTGGTTTGGGTTTTTTTTTTCCAAGTGGCTTAAACTCAGGGACATAGAGGAACATCTTTTTGTTACCAGACAATGTTTTCACAGAATCACAGACTCATCTGGTTGGGAGAGACCTTTAAGGTCATCTAGTCCAACCTTTCAACCTGCACTGCCAGGGTCCCTAAACCATGTCCCTCAGCACCACATCTACACGGCTTTTAAAACTTCCAGGGATGGGGACTCCACCACCTCCCTGGGCAGCCTGTTCCAATGCTTAATGAACCTCTGTGTAAAGAAATTTTTCCTGATGTGCAACCTAAATTTCCCCTGACGCAACACAAGGCCATTCCCTCTCATCCTGGAGCTATAGTGTGTTATAGTCACCATAAGATAAATCTGTAACATTCTGGACAGAGTCAACTATTTCTGTTGTGTAATATTTTCCTATCCCTCTAAAGGCTTGTAACACCTTTTATCACAACAAGGGAAAATTTGGATCTTTTATCAACTAGATCAACAAAGCAATCCATTTAAATAATGTGTCTGGAACTGTAGTCTATGGAGATAATCAGTAGCTTATTAACCTTAATCATAACAACACATTATCACTGTTTGGTTTCAAGTCGACTAATTTGCAGAACAATGGGGAAGAGCACACTCAGCAGGTAAGACTATTCCTAGTTCTTGGCCCTGCATAAATACAGTGACCCTCTCTTGAAATGTCAGAGACTTAAGAAAAAGCTCCATCATATGATGAAGGAAGAAATTCGGGGAAAAGAGGATCATGTAATCAGAGAGTTGGTTAAAAAGTAAACACTTGTTAAACCTGTGGACAAAGTGCGATCATCATCAAACAGATACCTAGAGCACAGAATAAAGGTCAGTTACCTTTTATCCTGTTTGTGTAGCTTCAGTTAAACTAACAAGCGGCAGCAGCATGTGCTTAAGGTCATAGTTAAACACTTTTGCCTTGATAAATGAGCTGTGTATTCAGTGCTTCCCTTTCAAGAGCATGGCCGTACTGGAACTCTGATCTACAAGAAAAAGGCAGACATCAGAAAAGGAAGCAATTTACCTGGGGACAGAAATCTGCCATTTCAGTTGGTAAAGGGAAATTATAATGAGTCAAATGATAAAATAATCGATGGGGAAAATGGTAAGAACATGTTTATGTTTTGATAAGAGTCAAAACAACAAACACAAAATGTTCACTTAATTTTAGGGAGTAAAATGCAGATTTTTTTTCCTCCACATTTGTCAAAATCACCGAAATTATTTGCCTTGAATTCTTTCAACATTAAAGGTACATTTCCTCATAGCTGCACTCTTCTCATGGAAATTCTAGTTCTTGATCCTGATGAACTTACTATTTCACAGGAACTGCACAGATAAACCTTCTTCTCAGGAAGAAATATGGCCATAAGACTTATAAGAAATTTAGATGGCATAGACTTCATCCTGAAAAGAGTGAAGATGGATGAATAAACTGCAACTTCTAAGGCAACATGCCATGCTATATAATAGTTCCATTGAATTCATTCAAAAAAGGAAATTTTGGAGGAATTGAAATAATTAATTTCTTAGATGCTGTAGGGCTATAACATTTTCAGTGGGGGAAAGTGAATACTGGAAAAACTGCAGTATACGTCTGAATAATATTCCAACATTAAAAAAATTCAAGAAGTTTTATGTTCTGTGTTATGAAAATAGCTTTCCTAGAACAAAGCTTTCCTAGTTCACAAAGTAAAGCTCAAGTGACAACACCTCAAAGTTTGTTAGACTAAGTTCTGCTAGAATAAACTGAAGAAATCCAAACTACTCAACCTTCTGCCTTTTCACTGAATTATGCTATGCCACTGTATGTCTTCAAATGTACACTGCAGCTTAATGGTTATTGAGTCACACGGTAGCAACAATTTCCTTGCCTGATCTGCACTACACAGAAAAAATGTGCAAAATTCAATTGGCCAGGATGTTCATACAGAATAAGATTCTGTGACAGGGTAAACTTTTTTGTGATGCTTGGTTGTAGCTGGAGATGGAGAGAATGGTAACAATATGTTCATGCTTTGATAAGAGTTCAAACACTGTTTGCTATGAATCACAGTAGAAAAGCGAATACCACAAACAGAACGATAGTGCTGATGCAGCCATGAGGGGTTACATAAAAGGTCATTAGACACTGGTTTTGTTAGCTCAACTTGCAAAGTTAAAAAAAAATATATAGAAAAGCTTTGGGGACCAGCTCCTCTTCAGATGTGAAACGGAAGCAGCAAGGCATAATATTCACAAAAATTGCTATAAAAATGGAATTTGTTCTTCATAACAGTTTTTTTCCTTTTCTTCTTTGTTCTTCTTAATATAGGAAAATTTCTTAAAATACCAAATCTGTTTGTAACACTGCAGTCCATGTTCTGATGTTAGAAGGGCTGAAAGCATTATAGAGAGTATTTCACCAAGAATTTACTTGGCACAGAGCATAATGATTTTGTAATGGAAGTTTTAATGAAGGGGGAAGTAAAATAGAATGAGAGAGGTAATCAGACAATAAAGCTAGGAGCAATAACTGAGACTGATGAAAAAGGTAAAATCTGAGGATGCTGGGTAACTAACTGTAAAGTTAAAATGAAGTCTGAGCCAAATGAAGCCTGTTGACCAAAACCAAACCAGCAAGATTTAGGAGAGAGAGAGTGAGACAGTGAGACATCATTATTTCAATGATACTGATTCACAATCTGTAAACGAAATTATTGCCTTTTTGTCTCATAATGGTGCAGTTAATAAGGGCTCTACAAAACAAAACTTCTTCACATTTTCCTGCTAGCATCAAAGCTCTCTGCCTGAGAGAGGAACTGTGCTTTTTTCCTACATGTCATTGCCCTGTCAGTCTTAGACTACAACTGTGATACTGCAGTAAAGAATCTGATAAAGATCTGCAGTGATTTGGGTTCCAAATCTGCTCAGGACCAAATAGAAAAAAACACTAATTCATACAGGTCATGGAATAGGATTGAGACAGAAATGTCTCATGTGCTACACACGAGAAGACAATGATCCCATAACAAATTTTAGCCTATCTCAGATAAATAATCTTACAGTCTCAAAGCTCTGGAAATACCTATCATCTGCTTATATTTATGGAGTTTTTTCTTCAGAATGTTTGGGGTTACCATACCTTCTTCATTTCACAGAAGTGGTGAAATTTGCAACTCATTTTATAAAGCTGTAGAATTTAAATTTTACTGAAACGAAGTGTGCTGTGAGCAGATTCCACTGTTAATGTGCGTATGGTGGTCTGATCTGAAACAACACAGAAAATGTATCTGATTATGCATTACTCTAGGCAAATATTACCCATAAACTCAAGTGCCTAAGACTTTATCTAAATGGCAAGCAGTAAAGTATAAAAACTGGAATTAGCTTTTTGGGTGTTATTTGGTATCTAACAGTGATAAAATATGAAAACATTTAAGTGCGAAAACAAAAGCTGATTTCATCTCTTATGCTCTTGCCTGACTCTTAGTCCTTTACTATGAATTTTGCTTATGTAGATGAACAATTAGTTCATGATAAAATTACAATGTCTTCACTTATTAAA
This sequence comes from Buceros rhinoceros silvestris, assembly GCF_000710305.1. Taxonomy (NCBI): domain Eukaryota; kingdom Metazoa; phylum Chordata; class Aves; order Bucerotiformes; family Bucerotidae; genus Buceros; species Buceros rhinoceros. Next base: position 15,487 of record NW_010393654.1, on the reverse strand, counting down.
GAAATCATGTTTTTATTCAGCCTTTATGTTGATATCTTAAGTATCATGTACACTGCTATGTAGTGACAAGATCAAATGGCTTAATTGCAATATAAAAATTAGGTGTCAGTTGTATTACCACTCTAGAAATATATTTGAAAGCAAGTTAATGAGTATTAGTGTTACATGCTTAGCCAAAACAATTCCTGAAGTCAGTGTTATTTTACCCGCTTTAAAGCATTAGTAATAATGAATTGAATATGTATTTTGATAAGTATTTTATATCCTGTTAGCCAATAGTTGGACAAAATTGAAAAATCTACCTGCTGTACACACAGACCTTATGCTATATTTTGCTGATGACAAAAGTAATCAAATTCCAATAGAATCTATCAAGCATGTCCAGATAAAAACAGAAGTCATTTTATTATTTAGCTGAAGAATTATTCACTTGTCAATATAAACATTCTTGAGGTTTTATTTGGATCATTTTAAGAAATCCCAACTACTTCAAACAATTAATTACAAGGAAGTCACTATGAAACAGAACGTTTTACGTTTTTTCCCTACCAATTTTTTCAATCCCATAAGGGACTGAATTCATCAAGGAATTACATGAGCAATGGAGCTTCTGTTTCAGAAAACAGAATGGTAGCTAGACAACAGAAAACAGATGCCAATTATTTGCCAGTGTCTGCAGTAGAACAAAACATCTTATGACATTTACTTTGCCTTATCAAAGTTGCCATTGTTGTTGGAGAAGTAACAGTCAGCTGGTTCTGAAAGGAGAATCTATATGATCTAGGATTGTAAATAATTTTTTGCACTTTTGGAAAGATGACAAGAGGAAAAATGCATAGTACTTCATATAAAATAGCCACAAAGGTAGCTATATTAACACAATCTGGAATAACACTGTCTTACACTGTAAAAACAGAGTTTCTTAATAAATTAAGTGAAAATAGAGTGTGTACTGCTTGAACCTAGCAGCCACAAAAGAGGATTTCTTTGTCACACTTTGAACAGGTAAGAATTCAAACTGTGCAAGAGAAATATCTATGTCACTATATTAGCTATCTTTACTTGGCCTGAGTACCACGTGCCATCCAATGAATATAGGAGTTGGTGCCACTCTATTTACCTTTACCAGACTAACTCAACACAGTATTTATTAATGGTAAATATTAAGTCAGGCCAACACTCAAAACTTTTAGTTCAGTTCTGTAACAACATTTTTTATCCAGCAAACACATTAATTAGATGGCTACACCGACAAAATGTGGCATACTGTTTTCAGTATATTTTATTTTAACAGCATGAACCATGCAGACAAAATGTTTTCTGGAGATCAAAATTATACTGGTAGCAGGAAACTATGCCTGTATCATTCCGCCAGCCAGACCTTTTCTAGCACCAACAAGGTCTTACATTAAGGGCAAAGAATGTCCAAGCGAAGGAGCATACCTGGATGATCAGTGCTGGCACTGGAAGATAATGCACTCGAATGGTTACTTTTTGCACAGGGCTATGTAAACTACATGCAAATGCATAAGATTTAATGAGAGAAAAGGAATTTTCTGTGTTTATTTACATCCATTTTTTAAAAGAATTACAGAACATATTACTGTAATTTCATACAGGGAACATTTGCTACCTGTGGCAAAACTGTAATATCTCATGTGCTCCCTTAACGGAAGAGCTCATTGCAATACGGCAGTCAGTGGAGGTTCAGGCATTGTTCAAGAATGGGCAAGAAGTTACATGTGACCTACCAAACACTATACATCACAACAGTCCTCCTAGGTCTAACTCATAAAGGAGATGTCTGTAAAGGCCTTTCTAGCCACATTGTCTGTGTCTTCAGTTCAACTTGTAGTTTTGGAGTCTTTCTTTACAGTAGGCCTATCACCACTCTGTTGGTGAATACCACTTACATCTGTGCGGCTTCAGTTCAGTTTTCCTCTTTCCACTCCTCCCTCTAAAATGCCAGTGACTTCAAAGTACTAAAACATCCCAAGTATACCATACCTCAACAATCTCTCTAACAGTACCTGATGATAAATCACCAAGTCTCTTTCAAAAAGCTGTTAGCACAGAAGTTTGTCACTCACATCATTGACGGTTACTGTTTTGGTGTCTGCATTTCAGAGAGGTCAAGTGGAGATAAGTGCCTGTGAGATTTTAGCATGCTTTTCTCAGGGTCAATACACATTATGAAATGAATCATGACACAGAGAACAAACTAGCACTGACCAAAGCAGCTCCAGGATGATGTCACTGAAGCACAGTTCCCAAACTCCTTTAGTTGTTATTTGACGGGATCAAATCTTTCTGCAGCTTAAATTCATTAATTTATTTTTTTTTAATAAAGTGACTGAAATCTGCAAAATATAATTTCTGGAATTTTCCTTTCTCTGAACTTACTTGCTCTCCCATGAAAATAATAATCTTAACAGACATTTTCATTAATACTTTCTGGAAAGAGATATTATAAACTTAATAGTATTGACATTTTTGGCAAAACCAACTCACTTAAACATGTACAGAACGTGGAGCTACAACTTAACTATGAAAAGAACTTTTTGTGAAAAAAAAAAGTTACTTTTCTACTAGTCAAGAATTCATACTATAAAGAATCAGTCTGTAATTAGTACATTTCTTGCAAACTAAGCAAGGGCTAAGCAAGCCCAAACTCATCATCCATGGATGATGATGAGCTAGCACGTTAAGAAAGAAGGGCTGAGAGGTGGAGGAAGATCTAATGATATCGTGGGTAATGCACTGTACTTCTGCCCAAAAGTACATCTTTTACTCCTGTGAATAGTTCCACTGATTTCAGATGAATAGTCCTGCAGGATTAAGCCACTGATGATTAATACATGTTTGAAAACAAGTCCAAAGCCCTGGTCTTATTTCAAGTCTCAAAGCCAGTGTAGTTTCTATCTAACCTAATAGATCAGAACCTCGACTTGCTCATTAGCTGAAAACCTCTGCCCTCCTTATTAGGCCAAATTCTCTCAGAAGAACTGTGAAATGGAAACTGCTGCAATTGTACACAGGACAAATTCCATGTCATTAATGGAACAGGTGTTAAATGATTTTGGATGCATCGAGTTTACCCAGCTTCTTAAAAGGCCTCTTTTCATATATAACAGCGGCTGTGACACACCAAGCATCATTTGCAGAAAAGGTTGGCACCTCCCAATCCATAAAACCATCAGCTTTGTGTACTCTCACAGTGAATTTATTCAGCGAGTTTGTATTCGTTTCTCAAAACAATGTTTAGGATTGCTATTAGTAATACAGATGAGCCAGTAATTCAGCCTTCTCTGAGATCAGTAGGAGCTTTAACTATGTAATGGCCAGAGAGAATTTTGGGTTTGGATCATTAACTATAATATGCAGCTTTTGCATAACAAAGGTTATGTTTACTTAAGCAGTTTTATCGCAAGTGAAAGTTGATAAGCCAAGAATATTTTAAATCACGGCTATCTGCAAGTAACATTTTTGACTATAAAAATATGAACAGACGCAAAATCAAGATTTATCATAGTGAAAACCTCTGTATTTGACTGAAGCCACATAAGCTATATTTGACACTGGACTTTAGCACATTTTATTACCTGATTTTCTCCCAGCTGCCTTATTTTCTATAGTGGAATAAGACCCAAAGAGCTTGGCAGAATGGAGCCTGTAAAGTTACATGGCACTCTGCTATAGAGCAAAGGGAAGAGGAAAGAAAGATTCTTGTACTGGGATGGGAGACATTTATTTTGAAAAACTTTTGCATGAAAATGTAGATAAGAAGGATAAGAGAATTTCCAAGCAAAATTAGGCCAGCTGTATTTTACATACTAAACCTCATTGAAAGAGGAATTAAGAGTCATCGTGCTCCTGTTACAGTTACTAAGCTTGGATTTTATTCAGACTTTTGTGTTAGTGTGAAGGATCTTTGCTGTCAGCAGGGAGTAGAGCCATTAGGAAGCCCAACAAATTTAACGTAAAAGAGCAAGGTTCCCTCTCTAATGGAGCCTTCTTGTTCTCTGTTATTAAGTCATATTCAAATCACAGTTCATTAAGGATAACATTAAACAGGTGCTCTCCATGCAATGAAAATTTTGCTATGAAATGAAGCAACAATCTTCTTTTTAACAGGACACTGTCCAGGTAGAGATAGAAGTTCTGAAGGCAACTACTTGGGATTCCATACAAGTGAAGTGCAACGCACATTCATCTCTCAGCTGCTTCTTACAAAGCTTCGCTGCTTAACTCAAACTGCTAACAACATTTTAGCCAAGCCACTTTGGCCTCAGGTGATTGAGGTGTCCCATCTATCTTCTGATCTGCCAGACTGGCCATGGGGGCAGCCAGAGATGTCAAGTATTTCAGCCACCACAGCTAGAGTTATTGATATTCACCTGCTAACAACTCACAGTTGGTCCAAGAGAGCACCTTAATGGAATTCTAATAGGAGATACTCCACAGAGTGTGACATTGTAGACATTCTAGGGGTTTGATACTTCCCCACAAGAATGGCAGATACAACACAAGATCTAACAGGAGGGAGAGCTAAAATGGCACCATAAACCTATGTTTAAGTATCCTTGCACCAGGTCAGGTGACAGATTAGGTGGGTGCTTGCTGATAGACATATACTCGTGCATCTAGTTATGTCAATTACACCTCTTCCCAGATCTCTCAGTGGCAAGTCACCACTTTTGCCTGTAATGTGTATATTAGTTTAACCAGCTTAGCACAAGGATATTGCTCTACTACGTAGGACTGAAAAGTGTACTTTCTGAGAGAAAACATCAGTAGAAAAATCATAGAATCATAGAATGGTTTGGGTTGGAAGCGACCTTAATGATCATTTAGTTCCAACCTCCATGCTGTGAGCAGGGACACCTTCCACCAGATCATGTTGCTCAAAGTACCATCCAACCTGGCCTTGAACACTTAGAGGGATGAGGCATCCACAGCTTCTCTGGGCAACCTGTTCCTGTGTTTCACCACCCTCATAGTGAAAAACTTCTTGCTTTCATCTAATCTAAATCTACCCTCTTTCAGTTTAAAGCCATTACTCCTTGTCCTATCACTACATACCCTTGTACAAACTCCCTCTCCAGCTTTTTTGTACTTCGAGGCCGCAATAAGGTCTTCTCTGAACAATTCCTCTGAACAATCTCAGCCTGTCCTCGTAGCATAGGTCCTCCATCCCTCTGATCACCTTCTTGGCCATCCTTCTGACTCGCTTCAGCAGGTTCATGTTATTCTTATGTGGGAATGCCCAGAACTGTATTCCAGGTGAGGTCTTAACAGAGTGGAGTAGAACTGCAGGATCATCTCCCTTGACCTGATGGCCAGGCTTCTTTTGATGCAGCTGAGGATATGTTTGGCTTTCTGGGATGTGAGCACACATTGCCAGGTCATATTGAGCTTCCCATCAACCAACACTCCCAAGATATTCTCTGCAGGGCTGCTCTCAATCCACTCATCCCCCAGCCTATAGTTGTGTTTGGGATTGCCCTGATCCAGGTGTAGGACCTTGTACTTGTCCTTGATGAACTTCATGAGGTTTGCATGGGCTCAGCCTCCAAGCCTGTCAAAGTCCCTCTGGAGAGCATGCCTTCCTTCCAACATGCTGACTGCACCACACGGCTTGGTGTCAGTGGCAAAGTTGTTGAGGGTGCATTCAATCCCACTGTCCACGTTGCTGACAAAGATGTTAAACAGAACCAGTACCAATACTGACCCCAGCAGAATGTCACCCATCACTGGTCTCCACTCAGACATCAAACTGTGGACAAAACTTTGAATGTGATCATCCAGCCCATTCCTTATCCACCCAGTCATCCATCTGTTAAACTCATTTTAGAGACAGGGATGTTGTGTAGGACAGTGCCGAATTCTTTGCACAAATCCAGGTAGATGACATCAATTGCTCTTCCCTTATCCACCACTGCTGTAACCCTGTTGTAGAAGGCCACCAAATATATCAGGCACAATTTGCTTTTAGTGAAGCCATGTTGGCTGTCACCAATCACCCTTATTTTCCATATGCCTTGGCATAGATTCCAGGAGGATCCACTCCATGATCTTGCCAGGTACAGCGATGAGACTGACTGGCTTGTAGTTCCCTGGATCTTTTATAACTTTTTAAAATGGAGGTTATGTTTCCCCTTTTCCAGTCAGTGGGACCTTCACCAGATGCCCATGACTTCTCAAATACGATGGATAGGGGGTTAGCAACTTCACCCACCAGTTCCCTCAGGACCTGTGGATGCATCTCATGAAGTCCCATGTATTAGTGCACCTTCAGGTTCCTTAGATGATCTTGAACCTAATCTCCTACAGCAGGAGGTTCTTCATTCTCCCAGCCCCTGCTTTTGCCTTCTGCAACTTGGGTGGTGTGGCTAGAGCACTTCCTGGTGAAGACTGAGGCAAAAATATCATCGAGTACAACAGCCTGCTCCACGTTCTGGGTTACCAAGTCTCCTTTTCTTACTGGAGAGGATCCACATTTTCCCTAGTCTTCCTTTTATCATAGAAGCTTTTCTTGGCTTCTCTGGCCAGATGTAATTCTATCAGGGCTTCGTCTTTCCTAATCTGATCCCTGGCTGCTCACACAATTTCTCTGTATTCCTCCCAGGTTACCTGTACTTACTTCTACCCTCTATAGGCTTCCTTTTTGTGTTTGAGTTTATCCAGCAGCTCCTTGTTCATCTGTGCAGGCCTCCTGGCATTTTTGCCTGACTTCCTCTTTGTCAGGATGCATTGCTCCTGAACTTGGAGGAGGTGATCGTTGAATTTTAACCAGCTTTCTTGGGCCCCTCTTCCCTCCAGGGCTTTATCCCACAGTACCAAGAAGGTATGTAACAGTTGCTCCCTTATCCCTCATCTCTTCCAGTACAGCACTGAACAGAGTTTTAACTATGGCACTGATATTAAGAAACAAGTTGAGACATCACTTTTGGCATATCCCCTCTATGCCAGTGTTTTATTTATAGTTCTCTGCTATGCCACTATTTTATTTATGGTATTAAATATATAAAGAGATTTTAATGCAGAAAAAAAAGGCTATTATGGACAAACAGAAGCTGTTTAGTACAAGACCTTATGAACAAGGCCACCTGGCTTAACACACACTTAACCATATACAGAACTGAGATTTTTTTTTTTATTATTATTCAATCAGATATTTTATCTGTGTCCCACACTGGTATGTAAAATGCAGGACATTTATTTCTAAGGAACAGACATGAATCAGATTTTATCTTTTAGGAGAGAACAGTGTTCTCAGTTTTGTTTTACAATCAGACCCTTGAATATCTTTGCTGCCTGGAAGTACATTAGTATTAAACAGAGCATTTATCCCACAAGTTATTATGTAACCATTTTAAATAATATATAAATACTTAAACTTTATCTTAGCTTAGCACTACTTTCAGTAGTGAACTCATTTTATTAACACTTTTTATTGGAATTGTTAGTGAATCAATCCTCTACCTTTTCTTCAAGGCGATCAGCTCCTCCTAGTGGCTACTTGCAACAAAATCCTTCAGGATTTTTTCTGTATTTGTCCTTGGTATTCACTAAACAGAGCAGTGAAGGTGGAGCTGTAAATTATTTTTTCCTCCTTAAAATATAGAATATAATGAGAAAATCTTTTGTCACTCAATGTTATTGATGGGTTAAAAAAAAACTGAAACAAATGTTTGTATTATTTCTTGCATTAAATCTTTTCCTACTTTTCATAGTCCAAATGTTATGAGTCATAAAAATGTGAGCTGTACTGCTATCAATATAGCAACTGAGTCTGTATTGCTCAACTACTCATGTTCCTGCCTCTGCTACATCAGTACTTTTTGAAGTGTTTTGTAAAGCTGAGCAGTAAAAGCCAAACTATTCTATAGACCAAAGGCTGAAAGCTTGAAAAAGTATTTGTAGTAATATCTTTCCTTTTCAGGTCTTACCTTAATGTCACCAACGCCACTCACATGAGTAGTTTTGCAAGTGTTTGCATGCTTGTCATAGTGGGTCTCTGCCTCTCAGCCAGGAACACATTTCTGACAATATCTGCCTAGTTTTCCTTCCTTAGTGTTACTGCCTAACTGGCTATTTCTGCCACGCTGTTTCACCTATTGAAGATGGCCAGTGAAACTTTTGAATAGTATTCACTGATGTCACTGCATTTGTCATTTCTCCTTTCTTACATCTCAACAGTATCAGAAAACTGCAGAAAAAAGCAATCTTTTGCTCTCCAGTTGTATCTTCATAGCAGACTTCGGGAATGTCCGAATAAAAAAAAGCTGCTGAACTGCACACTATCAGTGCAATAGAAAAGTGGCTCACACAGCAATACCTACATATTGAATTTATTATAACTTAGTTACCCCTTGATATGTAAATCTTCTTTCAGGAAAAAAAAATAAAAATCATTTGAGGGAAAGAACATAGGAAGTTTCAAAAAAATCCACTGGCAATAAACTATATCAGCTGCATGGCAGGATGCTATCCACCCAGATTTCAGCAAAGGGTAGAACATCTGTCTGCTGGTATTGATCAAGTTACTGCATGCCACCAGCAATTTCCAGATTTTAGGTCCCTATATTAAAGAAGTACTCTCAACTAACCAGTAAAGATGTGCTTTTGGTGGCTGTCTCTAAAGTACCACCAAAAGCCCCAATTTTCAGAAGCAGGTATTTAATGTTCTGTGAGAAATAGGGCATCATGCATCATGCCAGGCACCTACAGAGTGAGCCAACCCAGATCGATAGCTAGGATCTTAGCAGGAGGTTAAGAGCCCACGCACAGCACAGCAAGCAGACAAGACAAGCTTCATTTCTTATATAAATACAGAATGCACTGAAGAAAGCCTACAGGCATCGAATCTTTTAGAACTAGTGTAATTAGCTTACTCAACTATTTTGATATTGAAAGATACAGCCCTGTGTGCCAAAGCACATAGGCAACAATTAGCAAATGATTTTCTGTCTCTAGACAGTGGAAGGGAGAAAATTGTAGGTAATGTCTTCAATATTAATAAAAGAATACAATAAAGGCTTTTTGAACATTCTACTTATGACTTTGGGAAAAAAATTGGGGGATATCATGTGGCCTGAGGCAGGTTGCTATAGTTCTTATATTCACATGGAATCACGTCATCCTCTACAACAATCTAGATGTAGACATGGTCCTGGGTTTTATTACTACACAAATTTCCATGATTTGGATTTTAATTTTTGCTGTACATACAAAATTCTTCTGACCAATAAATCTTTCTGTAGGTGACTGTTGAAGATGGCTTCAAGCCAATGTTGAAGAATGTTTGCGTTAAAGTAACCCCTTTTTATTTCTATAACAGCTTATTTTCAATTTTAAAAGTATTATTAGTTATTATACTGGTGCCTTAATCTAAACTGAGATCAGGGACTTACTACGTTAGATGTTACCCATAAAAACAGTAAGGAACAGTCACTGAAAAAATTACTTTGTGACTCATATAGGTAAGACAGATTCAAATGGAATATATTTCATTTTCTACTGGAAGCTGAGGATTAGGAAATTTGAGTTGAATGAAAATATTCTTTTCTTTATCAAGAGACTTTCCATCCATTAAGGTTTATTAATTATATTCCCAGAGTTACTTGAAACAAGGACAACTTGATTACTTAGTGTTTTATGATTATAAAATACGTAATAAGGTTACCCAGTGTTTTAAAACATATTTGAACTAAAATATGAAATTTTGTAGTTTTCCACAAAATTCACAACCTGCATGAATTTTAACTCAGGATTATCAAGTCAAGTATGTCACTAGTGTCATTAAGGAAAAATAAATGAACAAACATTTACTCTTTAAGAAAATACAGAACATATTAATACCATGTATATGGATACTTCCAGAATCTGGGTGCACAGACTCGTTCAGCTTGTTCAGCTACTGAAAAATATTTTCAATTCCAGTGTGGGCTCTGAAGCCAGCTTTTGCCTCCATACTGCATGGGTAGTTCAGTTGTTTTTTCTTGGCGGGGGGGGGGGGTGGGGAGTAAGACAAAATATTTAAGCCAGCTTTTTCCTCCATACTGCATGGGTAGTTCAGTTTTTTTTTCTGGGGGGGGGGGGGGGTTGGGAAGTAAGCAAAATTATTTCTGCAGCTGTCAGGAAAGCCTATAATGTATTCTGTTCAGCCCTGGAGTCAGGACACATACCAAAATAACAGAACTGCAACCAACTCAGAACCCAGTCTAAAGCTTCCCAAATTGAATAGAAATTCTTTCAACAAGCTTTGGGTCATGGACTCATGCATTGAACTAATTTATAGAGAAAAAAAGTATATTTCTTTTTACTTTCAATTAATCAGAGGATGGGGTGTGACCTATTGGTGGAATGGTAAATAGTACAGAGTGACTTGTATCGCTTGGAAAGCGTCAGTTTGGAACATAGGTTTTAATGCAGCCAAATGCAAGGTCTTCTATCTGGAAACAAGAAATATTGTTGAGACCAATGATTCTGTCTGAAGCCTGATAAGAAATTATTATAATGACCATAAATGACAACAGATGACCAGCTGAATCTGATTTCCTTCAGTGAGCTAACATGTTCCTTTATTGATTTGCAAGCAAGGAAGCATGATAAAAGTGGTAAGGCAGCATTAATGGCACCATTACTGCAATTCTGTGTCCAGAATTAACATCTATAATTCTGAAAGAATATCAAGGAATTGGAAGTGATTCTGGAATGATGCAATGATGCTGTTTTCAAAATACACCTCACTGTGAAATATGGAAAAAGCACAGATATTTGGTTGATCTGTCAAATGACCTGGAGAAAACTTGTGCATTGGTTATGTGGAAAAAAACATTTCACATGGTAAGCAGGAGTTTTGTGGTTATTGTGGTCATTGTGGTTATTCTGTTGGTCAGTAAACTAATAATCCTCTGAAAGCAGAGTATGGTTAAGAGAGGTATGCCTGTCTATATATCAGTGGATATAGAGCATATATTGTATTTATTACCTGAGCTAATGTAATATAATGGGGTAGATAGGATAAGGCTGAAGGTGGGAAGGTGTTATAGGTGTTTATAATGTCTTCTTCACTTAAAAATCTATGACTTTGCCACATGAGAAAGATGAATATGTGATAGTTATTTGCTGAACAACACATAGCATCTTTTCCAGGCTGAGTTTGGTAGACAGCCCATCTGCTTGAGACCATATTGACGATGATGTCAGTATGTTTGGAATCTGCTGTAGGTGTTACAATCCCTTATGCATGGAGCTTCGTACATCCAATGTCACTAATGAACCTTATTCTTCACTTGCAGATGCAAGCCACCACCCTGAGCTCCTCCAGAGTGAGCAGCCAGGTAGTAAGAGACAGAGATGCAGCAGATGCAGAAGACTGAGCAATCTCAAGCATCTGTGTGAATAATTTTGCTCTGCTTTAGCAGGCAGCTTAAGATTTATATAGTGCGGACTAAAACCACAGAATTAACAATCCATTTGGGCACCACATATATTAGGATTTCAGCAGGAGTTTACGCCTAAGGCATCTCACAAGGCCTGTGCCCTGGGACGGCAACCAATACAGTGCAGAAGCAGGCCGACCCATGAGGACCACTGGATGATTTTCCACTAGCCCCCTTCAACCATGAACAAAAAAAATCCCAATAACACCTGACCCAACCATTTGATGCAGTGGGCGCGCCATGTAACATCCAGCAGGTAGCGTGGGAGCTCATTCCCCACTACAACACTCATCACAGAGTGGTGACGATTGTCGGGATGAGCCACTAACACCCTGCAATTTTTGCCATTGCAATGATTCAGGAGGACCAGCAGCATTATCGTTTGCCTGATGCACAGCTACTGTTTTGCTGCCGAGGTGCACAGACCAAACACCTCAGTGGGGGAAGGGCAACTACAAGTATGAGTTGCCACAATCCCTGCTATAACAATTGTGCATTTATTTCCCCTAGCAAGAATATTAATCCCAGGCAGGAACTAAGAGAGTTGTACTTATTCCCACCATAGCCAGACATCTCTGTTCTGCTTTACCAATCCTTCTCATACTAATCACAATGAATCAGAAGTAATGAGCAAATAAAAAGCTAAAACCACTAACACATAAGAAAGTCTAAAGAGCACTTAATAAAACTCTTTGATTTGTTATTTCAACTTTTAATACGCTCTATCATAATTAATTTTGATGATCTTAAGCTAAATTAAAAGCAATGGGTAGCACTGCATGGAAGAAAAAGTATAAGGGCACCTTAATGGAGCCCACCAATATAGCGCCCTGTAGGCAAGCATAACTTAATTTAAAAGCAGACTTGATATGCAGCAATACCTCCAAGTAAAATGGCAGGTGATCCTCAAAACAGAATAAGAAGCGGCTGTTGTATCCATCCTGAGACACAGTAAATTTGTATGAACTTGGTGCTTTTCATTAAGCAATCAATAATATATTTTATTAGTTCCAGAACAGTGCATACAGCCCACTAGAAGCAATCTCACTCCACAGTTTTGAGTGTGAATACCACAATTAAATGCAGAAAAAATAAATTAGTTTTTCTGAAATCTGGAGGGTTTTGAATAGTAAAAGTCCAATTACAAATTAGCAAGCTGTGAATAATCAGACTTAAAAAAACCCCCACAGTTTCAAAGCTGCATGAGCTTTACTCATAAGATCCCTAAAGACTTATGAAGTTAAATAGTAATTGGTGGCAAATAAGACCTCCGATGATAGCTAGAAAAATCTCTGTTTTTCATCTCTAGTTTTGGAAGTAACACCTGGCCTTTTGGGAGCACCACAATCTTTCTGCAACACAGATGTTTGAAATATACACAAATAATGAGACACGTTGTGCAGTTCCAGGGTACTAACAAATATTTCCGTGTTTGAGAACACCTGATTTTCCATTTTCCTTCCAGTACAGCAGTGGACTAGATTTCCAAATGTGTTCATCCACCTGCTCCCACAAAGAGGGGGGGATATCTGCTATTAAAAACGTTTGAAAATCTGGTTTACTTCATTAGAGTGCTAGACTGGAGATAGCCATGTCTTGAAACTCATCCAGATCTAGATGCTGAGGACTTCTGAAAAATCTTCCTGGCTTTATATTGCCATACTAATATCAAGTGGCGGTTGCATGTTTCATATGAATAAAATGCATCTCTTCATCATGTCTGTAATTCAGTCTTGGTGTGGTAATTTTTAAGATCTAAGAAGGAGATAATGATGTTGTATATCACTCTCCTTTTAACATGTGAGAACGTAAAAATTAAACATAGTGATTTTTTTCTTTCAGTGGCAAACTCTCACTGCAGAGAATGACCCTTTAAAAAAATGTTAGGAAGTGAGGCTGCTCTGAATACAAGAGGCACGTTTCAACCTGGTTGCATCAGAAGTACTCAAGAGTAAGGGTGAAGTGTGAGGAATGTCTTTTCAGGCTTACAGAGCAGCTGTATTCTCAGGGACAAGCTGAAATTGTGAGAATATCAACCCAATAAAGTGAAAACATAAAAATAAGAAAAAAACTGTGTCCCAAGGGCTTTACAGTCTGTTCATTGAATCCTGTTATGTGCTGTTTAGGTAGAACCTTACACACACATTTCCTGAGATGAGTATTCAGAGATTTAATGACTCATTTCTGGCATAAATGCCTGTAGATTTAGGCCCATAAAACCAGGGAAAACCTCCTGTATGGAGCCACCAGGTGTAAAAGAAAGGATGGCCCAACACCTGTGACACTTGCCAAAGAGTTAGAAGACTTGGGTTTATATTTCGATTCATCCATAAAATTTCAACAAATGACTTAAGGCACAGAACCTACTGGTTAATAACTAAATACAGCTAAATCCTCTCCTCTCCCACAGCTATTGTGCCAAAAGAGCATGCTAATAAAAACTGTGCCAAAGAGCATGCTAAAAATAATTAAACTTATTACTTAGGCAATTGGATGCCATTGCCTAAGCCTGTATCGCTTCTCTATTTAATGTACTGTCATAGATAAAACCATTGTGAATGGATGAGAAATGCAAGAAAGAGTAGTCTCTATTGTGTAATACTCTAGTACTATGGACAAAAAATTATTTCTGTAAAGTAATGAAAATAATCAGTGATGTAGTTATGCATCCATGAAGTACAAGAACTTCTCTTTGATTCTACTCTTCCCATCACAAACTCTGCCTTGAAGTCATTGGGCAAAGTTACATGACATTGTTATATACACGGGCAGATGAGAACCAGATATCGATACCTGTGCATTGTACTCCAAAGCCCACAATTGCCCACATAGCCATTCCCAGATTGGTAGATTTTGTGTTCCTTCAGAAAAGTGATGTATTTTTCAAATGCACAAAGTTTCACGCTGGATCAGCCAAAGCCTTCATAAACTTGTCTTCAAACTAGGGTCTGTTTCAAGAGTCGTGGAGCAAATCCTGTTCACTAAGGATTGGGAGGAACTCAGTCGCCCTGGAACTGGCCCAGAGAAAGATTTTTTAAATAGAATTTTAAGACCAGCTTCTCGAATGTGATGTTTGTGTCCTAATTTTTAGCAGAAATGGAAAGGCAGCAAGCAGTGCCCAATGATGTAAGTGATATTTAACATTTCTAGGAAAAAAAAAAAAAGATACCGGTCACTTGATTTAGATACTTAACAGATGTAGTTCCACTAAGAGTTATTAAGACATACAGGAGGTAAAACATTTAGTTAAATTGTCACACCTCTAATCCATAGAGTTCTATCAGCATCAAGTAGAGTTACGGCTGTTTGAACATTACTGGTTTTACCACTGTTTTCTTTGCAAACGTAGCTGATGTTGCAGACGGAATCCATGCAGTGCAAATTATCCTCTATTTCAAAGATACCAGCTTTAAAATGAAGTTCATTTTCTTGCATAAATACGAGACAATATAAACAAAGGTTTTTAGACAACTCAACATCCAGACTGAAAAATACTTTCAATCTGTGCTAGTTAGCATAAAACAACATTATGTTTCCCTGAATGGCTATACTAAACATTTAACAAAAAAGTCTACATTTAGAAGTCATAATTTGACTGGTTTCAGTTGCAAAGCTTTCTGATTACTACTATTAAAAAACTTACCATGATTCATGCTCATTTCTGAAGAAAAAAAGCTCGCTGAGAACAAAAAATACCCAACAATAAATTGTACATTTTTCATTAAATTATGTTTTTCCTACAAATTCGGAGGATTTTAAAAGCTTTTTAAATAGAAATTACTTTTAATTTCAATTTTATTCCCCCTCTGCAGGCTATTCTTTTTATTTAACCATCAAAATGAAAAGAAAAAGAAGAAAAATAAAATCAGGGTCAAAATATGAAGGAAAAAAGACAGGACATTAATGGATCTTTATTAAATAAACATTTTTAGGGTTATTTTTAAGTAAGAGAAGAATTTTAAATGAATGGTTCTGCAGTTGTGATGAAAACTCAGGTGAATTTAAAAGTAAAATTTTTGTGGAAATCCATTTTCTTG
>NW_010393653.1:68805-71569 GCF_000710305.1 Buceros rhinoceros silvestris | reverse complement strand
AGGCGAGCGCTGAGCCGGGGAGGGACAGCGCTGGTGAACCGGAGACCGTCCCGGACGGGTTTTAAGGCAGCGCTAGCGACTCGGATGAAAGATCCTCACCGGGTTACCCTGAGGTCAACTGGGCGGCACCCCGCACCCCCAAAAGATCGTGTTTGGGTTGCGGAGTGTCACCCCCGACACTGCTGGAGGGGGACTGGAAAGACCGCTTTCCCTTCGCCCCGTTTACAGCCCTTCCCTGCCACCGCGGCTGGGGGGTCAGCGCTGAGACGCTGCTGGGAGGGTCTGGGCTCCTGCGGGAAGGCTCAGCGAGCAACGGCGAGTGGCACCCTCATCAGCCAGGGTAACACACACACACACACAGACACACACACAGACACACACAGACACAGACACACACAGACACACACACCCCGTATGAAACGATGAAGGCGGCTTCCTACAAAGGCAGAAATGGGGAAGAAACAAAGGGCTTCATCTCCCCCGATATCCCATAATTGCCTCTGCCAATTGCAGGGGGGAACTATAAGGCGTTGATCCACGGTTCTCAATTCACAGGAACCGGGACCAGCCCAACAACTGCTAAACGAACCAAACCAGCACCACTCTGTTCCCTGGTGCACTAGTAAGCAAGAAAACCCAGTTCCAGCATCTCAGAGGAGCCCTGCACTACGTGTCCCTGCATCCAGACCCCTCCCACACTCCATTCAGCTGTATTTTTTACCACTTCGTTCTGAAATTCCCAGTTCTGCTGACAAAATGCAGCAAAGCAGCAAGTTAACCCTCCTGGAGTCCCCATTGACCTGTCCTAGACGGGGACCAGCAGGGGGGGCCCATTTGATTCCCCAGGGCATGGCCCTGACTTGTTTCTCTCAAACTCATTAGCCACAGGGCAGAATGAGAGGAGTGATTATGGAGCAGGTGTTGCCCTTGGCATTATGCTTCCAGAAGAGGAGAATCGATATCTCTGAATTACCATTTCAGTCACTCTTCAGGCGCAGCCGGCGCTGGAATAAAGGGCCGTCCCTCCCTCGGGGTGAGGCTGGACCACCACAGGCAGAAGGAACAGGAGCTCACAGTTACAGCACAGGTCTGGAAGACTTGCTGAAGGTGTCATTACAACCATTTCCCACACACACACAGACCTGCAGTGCAGCCTCTGGTGTGACCTGGAGACGGTTCCTTCAGTTTTCTGTGCTTTGTTGCTCGCTCCCCCCCGCAATCAACGGGGACACCGTGGGCCTTCCCGCCCACTGAGGTGCCATGAAGATAAATTCCCAGTTATCTGTAAAGCTGTTGAAAAGAGAAGCAAGAGAGAAATACTGAACAGTTTCGGTAATAAATCAACTATTTTAAAGCTTCCCGAAGGCAGCAATTATTTGGAGGCAGGTTACATTTAAGAGGGAAGACACAGACTGTAGGATGGTAACAACTTTGTCACCCAGGGTCATAAATCTCTTGGAAACAGCTGTTACAGGGACATTTCTGCCATCCTGCACGGGCGGCTCATGGAGGTGGAGGAAAGTTGTTTGTGCAAGACTGCTGTCCTGTCCCCCCTGCAGGGAGACCCGTGCTGCCCTGCAGCAGCCAGGGATGGCAGCACCAGGTGGGAAACCCAGCACTGTCACCCCTCGGGGCCAGGCTTCTGCTTCTAGCTCCCACTGGGCTCATCCAAGAGGGCTTCGCTGCCGGACCTTTCCTCCACAGGAAGATTCTGCTACTCCCAAACCAACGTGAGGAAACTAAACTTGGGTTTAAAGACGCACATTACATGCTTTCTAAATATGAGTAGCACGTTAACCCTCCTTAAAGGGGGGGCCTGCCTGGTGGACACAGCCAGTGCAGAAGCAAATCCAGCTGTATGCCAGCTGCAGCCACCAGCTCTGTCTAGCCCAGCCCAGCAGCAGCGAGAGACACTTAGCTGCTGCCAAGGCCCCCTTGGTGCTCTCCAGTATCCAGAGCGTGCTCCAGCCCGCTATGGCTTCCTCATTCTTCTCCAAGAACATCAGCCCTGCACCCAGCAGCACCCAACCACCCCTGCTGCAGGCTGCCAGGCACTGTGATTTGGCACATGTAGGGAGAGGGAAGGCATGTCTGCCCCATAAAGTGTGTCCCGTGGCCTCACTGGGGATCCACATGCCTGGAAGACAAAGCATGCCTGCTAGCAGAGCTGCTAAACACAGAGTGGTCTCAAACACCACCCCCGAAAATAGCTACGAGGAGATGTGCGCGCCATGCCTGGAGGCAGACAAGACGACAAGGGTGTTTGTGCCCTGAACACCAGTGAGTTGGCAGAAGTTTGTGCCTTCTTGTCCCAAAATCTGTTTGTTTGTTTGTTCTCTTAATAGATGTAACTTGAAACGCCTGAGCTGTGTCCCACAGACCCTCCAAGAGCTCAGCATGGGCCAGATGACAGAGCTGCCGAAGGACAACCACCTTATGCCATGGTACCCTCAGGGCTCTCTAGCTCTGCTGTGTCATGGCCCAGGTCTCGCTGAAGGTTAAGGTGAGGAGTTTGCTGGTGAACGTCATTCTTCTGCGAAAGGGAACAGAGAATTGGAAAGTCCGTTATTGTGTGTGTGTTTTTCCATCCCATCCGCTGGGGCCGAGATCGACCGCCTCAGGTTCACCAAGTACCGCAGCCAGTGAGGGAGGGGGACTGGCAGTGTGTCCCAGCCAGACGCTGCTCTCTCCTCCAGCAGCAGCGCTCCCCAGGGGCCCTCTGCACGGCTCTGGCAGGCGAGGAGGGGCGTGCAAACACTCGCTT
>NW_010393653.1:62808-68640 GCF_000710305.1 Buceros rhinoceros silvestris | reverse complement strand
GCTGCCACTCTTCTGCCTTCAGAGGGGCAATCTGCGTTTGGTGACACCCTTAAAACCCCATCAGAGGCTGGGGAAAGCTGATAATGCAGTGGAGGTTCCCAGCAGGGTCAAAGCTATCGCAGATCAAGAGACGATTTGGTGACGCGATCCCACCACAAAGCCTCCCGATGGTGGTGGTTGGCGCGCAGCAGCCGGGGGTGCCAAGGAAGGGCTCCAGGTGCGCTCGGGCCTGTTAAAGAGTTAAAGCACGTGGCTGTAATGGGGCTGGTGTGCCTGTGGCTTTGTGTTCCTGGAAAATCCACACATACAGAACATCCTGTTTGGCGGCTGGTTGGCAGGACACCTGGCGAGGGCAAGAGACCCTCTATCACCTTTCCTGAGCAAGCTTCTCAAAGCAGCTCTGTGGCGGGGTCGATGTCTTTGTGGTGAGGCTGCTCTTCTGGAAGCGGAGGTGCCCTGGTCTTTTTGCCCTTCAGCTGAAGGGCCAGCTGTTAAGGAGGATTTCCCAGACCACCCACCTCAGGCTGCGTTCCCTCCGTCTTGGCTCCCACAGTCATTTCTCATCACAGGCACAAACCAGAGGTGACAAATTACTGCCAATGCATCTAATAGATAAGAGCTGCAGAACAAGAAGAGCATGTTCCTGGCTGCCGAAACTGTTGTGGCAGGATACCACAGCCCAGTAAAAATTAGTAATAATTTAAAAGCAATTCCTGGAAGCCACCAACTCCCACAAGCCAACTGTCTGCTGCAGGAGGGCAGGCAGAGGCCACAGAGCTCCAGTTCCGCAGTGGCAAAACTGCCGTACAATCAGCTTATTGTGTGGGAACAGTGTAAGGAATAGATGGAAACGGGAGGAAGGGAGACGTCACTCCCCCCCGCCCCTTCTCTTTAACCTGCATGTTCATCCACAGAGGATGTGTACAACCAAGTATGTCAGGACACAAAAATCTCGTAACATTTTTGAACAAGTTGGACAAGAGGATCTCTTCTCTCCTTCCCTTTCCTGTTACATTACCGATAGATTTCCTTGAAAGAAAGGAACGCTCATCAGCACCCTTGCCTCAAAGGGCAGTGTTACCTCAGGTCTTCAAAGCAAAGCAAACCACGACGTTAATGAAAAGGACTGTATTTAGCACTAGCAGAACAACGCTTGACCCTTCCTCTGCAGTTTCCGCTGCCGCCATCCGCC
The DNA here is from genome assembly GCF_000710305.1 of Buceros rhinoceros silvestris. NCBI lineage: Eukaryota > Metazoa > Chordata > Aves > Bucerotiformes > Bucerotidae > Buceros > Buceros rhinoceros. The sequence continues at coordinate 67,448 of NW_010393653.1, read as the reverse complement.
CCGTACGGCACAGCTACCCAGAGGAGGGAAGAGCAGAGCCTGCACCCAGCTCACCTCTGCATGCAGACCTGCACTGTCTACACCCATCTCTCCCCAGCGTCTCCTGCGCTGCCCTGCCACCCTGCTTTGGATTAGTATTTTGCCAATGAGAGCTATCTTCCCTCTAAAAATAACATCCGACTCCTATATACACTGTTCTCCTTACCAAGATTAATTAGCTGTTTATTGTATTCACCCCTCCTCCTCCTCTGAAATCCTCATGCCACACATCATCTCTTTAAAAACCTTGCTTCTCCTTCCCTTTTCCATCATTAACAACTTTGCTAGTCTTCCCTGACTTACCGTTCCCAAGGGCCCCACCAACGGATGGGGACTCTGCAGCAGCTACCAGCTCTTGGTGCAATAGTCACCAACGCAGGTTTGAAGCCCAGCAAGCAGGGGCCCGAAAAACGCAGTGGTTGTTTCAAGCAACTTCTCCAAAACGCATCTTCCCTGCCTACAACAAATCCAGACCCAAATCCCTCTTGGAGGCCCCCCATGGCTTTCCTCCAGCCCACATCTCCTGGCACATTCGGCCCCTCTGGCTTTATTGCTATTGCTTTTTCTCACGCACAGACCCAGCGGGCACGTTTCCTACTGCTGCTGCGGGAGAGCCAAGTAACTGCCACGTCCTCCTCCCAGCTCACATCCTTCCTCTCCATCACTGGCTGATCATTGCTTCTTGCTCCCAAGTAACTGCACAGACTACGTTTTTGGGGAGCAGAGGAAGAGACAGAGCACTTGTGGGGGTCTTCCCGCACCACATCCGTGAATTGCTGTGCATGCACACCGTGCTGTAGAAGAAAGCAGAGGTGAACAAATACCTTGTCAGCCAACTCTGCATAATACATCAGGAGAATCTCAGGCAGGCTGGGGAGCATCTGCTAAAAACTGCAGCCAGGAACATCAGCCAAGACAAGACAACTGGTCCAGCGGCACTCGGATGATCACAGCCCTCCCAGAACAGCCCTCGATCCAACCTGGCCCCCTTTCTCATGCCGGCACACCAAGGGCCGGCTTTGCTTCTGAATGAAGGGTATTTTTGGAAACAGATGATCCTACTAAGGCTGCACTCACGCTGACCCCTTGCCCAAGCCACCTGATCACCCCTAGCTTTACCTTCGTCCTGATCTTCACAGAGAAGGCTCTGCACCACTGCAGGGTATTCACTAATGATCTGCTAGATTTCCCGTCCACAAGGCCCAAGCAGTTAAAAAAAGTTCACAAAAGATTATGGCTTCACTTCAAAAGAATTTTGTTTAATTTAGAAATGCAGTTATATACATAGAACAATTAAATTAAACTTTGTACAAATATTAAAATACTATCTTCACACCCACTGCAATGTACAGGATACCAGAAAATATATATAAAATAAAGCAAAATAAAACCAATTGAGTGACATCCTGCACAGCATCGATTATGGTTTTGTTTTTAAATCTCACATATATATGGAGTACCATTCTGCAAATAATTCCATAGTGGTGCAATTCAGATAAAGAAAACACATAAAGGAAAGAAGAAAAGATTAATGCACAAAGGCAATCAAGCTCCCCTTGCATTTGCATCAGCAACTACCAGCAGCCTACCCACTGCATGACAGGCGTCTGCTTCAGACAACTTTGTTTTCGTTTGGAAGGAAGCAAATTTGAGAACCAGACCTAAAACATTTTCCAGCACAACTCTGTTGCCTCTGTCCTTGCTCACTCGAGGACAGAAGCCAAAAGCACAGCTTAAGGAAAGGCTACGCAGAGCATGAGTAGGGCCCCTTCCGGTGGGTACCTACATCTGAACATCATCTGCAGAGGGTCATGTGGAAGCAGGGCTGGACACTGGGCTCTGAAGGGAAGTGTGCGAAGTGGCCTGCTTTGTCCTGGTGTGGAAGGGCAGGAAGAAGGGATGAAGAATTGGGAAAAGGCCTATTTTCTTTATGAAAACAGGCCTTAAAATGAAGCTTGCTCTAGGAAACCTCTCTGCACTTTCAAATATATCAGAGAATAAAGGTTTTCTAATGAAGTTCTTCTGCAAACCAAGGTTTTCAGAAAGAGCAAGTTCAATCTGCAGTTCCCTGGTAAGAACTGAAGGGTGAGGCAGGATGTGCAAAACAGGTCGGATTTATTGCATTTAGGTACAGAAACCAAAAGTGAAATTGATTTAATTAGTTATCTGGAGAGAGGAATAAGGCAGATTTTTCTTTTAAAAACAGCCATCAGAACAGTAAAACCAGGTTTTGCAAATACGTTCTAAAAAGTTCAGCAAGGAAATCTCACTGTGTCCAACAAGTTGTACATTAATATGTTTTCATATAGCAAACCTGCTGGTGTCTAAATCACCTAAACAGAGCACAGACTTCCCTACAACCCTGCCACGAATGCGTCAGCTCGGTAGCCCAGGGCACACCTCTGTTTTCAGTCACTTGTCCTTAACCCCCTCCTTGTGTACCCTTTTCTGTGCTGCAAATGACTTAATCACCCCAGATTATTTCCAGTGGCTACGCCCATTGCTCTCAGCCCCACTCCTCAGCACGGACCTGTGTCATCCGCCTCCGGAAGCATCTGAGGATGTTTTATCTCAGAACACATGGAATAGATTTCTTCCTAACACACCTGAGTTCTCTGTGTGCTGAAAGGCCAAATAAGGGCTCCAGATGCATTAAGCGATTCACCACACCGGAGCTGAAAGGTTAAGGAGAACCCTCAGGGGAGATGTCCAAGGGGGAACAAGCAGCACGCGGGCTGGGTAAGCATTCTTCTACAGCAGGTTCCCCGGTGGTGAAGAGAATGGATAAAAATGCATTAAGCTCTTCTCCCTCCCAAACTCATAGTTTTAACTTGGCAACAACTGCGCAGGCTCACGTGCTGCAGCACGTCTCTCCTCATGATTCCATTTTCCACCTCTTCTACAGTTAATGATGGGGAGATGCAAGATACTTAAACTCAGACTGCACAAAACCAGCTCTCTCAGCAGTGCTGCTGACCCCCTCCAAGGCGGCAGGGGGCCCTGACACAGTCCAAGCTGGCTCATCGTTTGAGCTGAGCATCAGCTTCACAGCAGATCCCAGCAGAAGATTGCCCCTCTGCCCTAGGGTTACGGCACCTTCACATTCTGGTTCACTCAGGCTGGTCCAGTTCTGCACTTGGTCTGTAGACACTGCAGTAGGCTGTGTTTTATTTTTTTAAAAACTATGCAACTGAAAGGGAGCAAGGAGGTTTTTCTATTGCACATAATATTCTGAATTTCTAAAATGCCCTTTTTAACTTATCGACTCCAAAAATAACAGAAACCTTTCAAATAAGTGCTTTTTTCTTTTTCCAATGGGATTAAATCATTTTGATCTTCTTGAATATCACAGGATCCAGCATGTATCGCAGAGCATGAGATGATTCTGTTGGGAGTGTTCAATAAGAAAAAATGCCTCCCTTTGAATTCTTTTGCCAGACATAGGTGGGGAAAAACTAGGTAAGGAGGTTCTGGCCCCATCAAAAGAAAAAAAAAAGAAAAAAATTCACTGCATTACATCTTGCAAGGCTGAGCCCCTGTGCTCCCCATCCGCCACACCGAGATCCAGGCAGCATCTCCCTAAGGCAACAGCCAAGAGGACACGCTCTTTGCTCAGCAGTAATGAACTCTCCTGAGGTAAAGCAGAGCTCACGACTGAGGGATCTTCAAGCCTCAGTCCTTGCTCCCATAAGCAAAGACAGAACTGTGCAATTTAGTTTTTCCCATTTCTTTGCCCAAACCACCTCTCAATCCTTCAGCCTCTGCAGAATTAAAACAAACACAAATGAGTTATAATTACTTGATAAATAGTAAAGTGGGGCCTTGCTCGCCCTTTCTCTTGGAAAAAAAAAGAAAAAAATGCTCAAGCGTACATCTCTCAGGTTCCTCCCCAGCCACTCTACCTCATTCTACACGAAAATAAACTCTAAAGCTCAGGACGTCGGCAAGAGGAATGTTTTCCGTGTTCTGGCTTGCGTGGGTCCTTGGGGCCCGTGTCTGCTGGTGCTGCTGCAAGGGACAGGCTCTTCTGCAAGCGCTGGAAGCGTGGCTGGAGTTCCGGGCCAGCAGAGCAGAGCGCAGCCTGGGGGATGCTGCCTCACCCTCAGCAAGCCAACAGAAGCTGCCTGTTTATGTCCGATCACAAGACCTACGCTTCCGTATTTCCCCCCACCTCCCCATTTCCCCCTCTCCTTAGCAAAGCTGTTTCCCACAATTCTATACATGAAACAAAATTAAAGCACTCCTCCACGCCGCCTGCTTCCTCCTCTTCTCCACCCAAACTGAATTTGGTCTCCCACACTGGCAGCTGCTTGTTTTACAACAGCAGAGAGAGGAGGCAGGGCTTTCTGCTGGCGGAGCAGGCGCACTCCTCCAGGGCAAGGTCAGACCAGGATCAGCTTCCAGCTTCACTGTGGGATTCTCCCACCAACCTGGAGCTAACATTGAGCTACAGCCCTGGCCCCTGGAGGAAGACAGCACCTACCCGACTTCTGCATCTTGACTGCCAAGGGCCACTTTGAGTAGGCAGGACCTTAACTGCACGAAGAGCAGCTCCCACTGCTCCGAGCTGGTTAGGCAGCAGTGAAGTCACACAGCATTTC
>NW_010393653.1:49986-62714 GCF_000710305.1 Buceros rhinoceros silvestris | reverse complement strand
TACACACTCCCTTACCACTACACTCGCTTGATCCCTCCTTCCCTGATAAACCAGTGAATGAGACAATTTGCTCAAGCTCAGACCATTTCCAAGGTAAGAGTCAAAAACTAAACAAACATTCCCATGCTCATTTTCTAAAATTTCTGTAGCAGATGTGTAAACTACATTCGCCCTGTACAGTGCCTGAAGCTGATGATGTGGGATTTTCACCATCCAAACTGAACAAAACGTTACCCAAACCACGCAAATGGGATTGATCAAACCCTTGTGTCAATGCAAGGTAACATGAGCAATAGGGAAGTTTAAAATACTGTATTTTTAAATTAATAGCATCCCTCTAAAACAAGGATAGGGAAAACAGGATTCTTCCATCCACAGGCACATGCTGTCCCAGGCATCTGGGATTGAACAGCTCATCAGGAACAGGAGCAGCAGGTATGTGGCTGGATACTGTGGCCAGTCCCCACTTCCGGGAACTGGAGCTAAGCCCGAGTGATTTTATCTATAAAGGTGTTGTGTCACTTGTACCAAATGCTGCGATGGTATGTTCCTGGAGCAACAAGGATAAGGATGGTGAGGATCATAAACCAAGAGGAAAGCAGCAAAGACAGCATCCCTATTTACCTGTACATTACCACATGATGTGTAAGGCCATGACATTTTGTTCCTTCAACTCAAATAAAAATTTAGCAGCTTCTCACAGGGCAAACACTTCCCTGGTTACTTCAAGACAGTTATGACAAGGTACATGCATCTAAGAAGCCAACTCTTCTTGCTGAAACCAATCCCACAGAAGTGTCCAGACATCCCCGGTGAAGAACTTTACAACCACCACAATGCTTTTGTGACTGGATCACCTACACCAGATGAATGTGGCTTCCTGCAAAGAGAGTCCTGTTAACAGCAACCAGGATATTCTGACCTGCTGCAGGTAACGGTGGGGGGCAGAGGTATACATATTTTTGGATTTTGTTTTTCCCTGTTACCAGAACTTGAAGCAATCTTTGAAACTTAGGTTCAGGAATAAGACATGGGTCCTCTGGCACTGCTGTCCCTGTAGCCAACCCTCCCTCACAGCCACAGGCAGCTGTGTTGTGTTCGGAAAGACTTGATAAATGCTGCTTACCCCCAGCCACAAGGAAGAAGCCCTTCTCTGTGGGCCTGCTGAAGCCCATCAGGATAAAACAGCAGACTCTCGCTGAAGACACCCTAGCCTCTGAGATGGTAGCTACCCAGGGGTCAAGTACCAAGGTGCCTAGTGTGGCTGGACCAGTGGGACTGCACCAATCGCACTGTGCATTCACTACCTACAGGCATTTTTACTCTGGACATTTTCAGACACCTGAATCAGATTACATCTCCAAAGCGTCACCTTTGCCTGAAGATCTGCCTGAGCTTTAGTGCAGAACCACCTTCCTGGAAAAGCTTTGAGACGTACAGCTTATTTAGAAGAGCAGGGCCACAGATTTGCTTCCAGTCCCGATTGCCTCATGAACAGGGCTAACTCGTAGTTAACACAGGGTTGGTTAACTCACAGTCACATCCTGCAAGCTTTCTGAGCCCTGTGAACCACTGGCCATTCTCCAAGGCTCTTCTACAACCTAACGCCAGGAGCTGCTCTGGCACCACACCAAAGCTGAAAGGGTTGTTTTATTGCCAGTACAGTCCCAGCTTCTCTAAACACAGCATCATCATGGGCTGTACAGGAAGAGAAGGAAGGAGAGAAAACTGATTTTTAGGAATGGACTCCTGCAGGTGGTTTTTGAGAAGGGCAGAGGGCGTTCCTACACGTTGGACTTCTCAGCCTTCAGCGCTCTAGCAATTCTCAATGAACTGTTATTGCACAGCTACGTTGTCACACAGCCCATCTCATCTGAGGCGCTTCTAGGCATCACAAGCTGCCCCTTAACTGGGATCCCTCCCAAGCCCAGCTTCAGTCCCAGTGAGGCATTTTGTCCTGCCCTGTCAAAGAGGATGCCGGAAGAAGAGCCTATATAACATACATACGTATATAAAAACTGGTGTCTGCACCCAGTGAGCAAGCGGTTTTAGCCCCTGCTCTCTGGGCAGCAGAAGGGCTAGAGAGGCTGATAAGCTGCAACAAGCCAGTGTGAGGAGAGAAAGGCACAAGAAAAGAGCAGCTCTTCAGAGGCTGCTGTCGAACATCTGGCTGGGGAAGGAGAGGAGAGCTCAAATCCACTGTTCCTTGAGCCCCTGATGCTGATGGAATGGGGAAGCCAGAGCTGCACCAACTCCACTGGTGCATCCAGGAGGCAACCTGGCAACATCCTTTGGATCTTCAGCTGAGGGAATCTCTGCTTGGAGGTATCCAGGGCACAGCTCGCGAGGATGGGGAAGGCTGCACAGAGTGCTTCTGTCTTGAAGGCAGGGGGAAGGGAAGAGGAAGAAATCCAAGGTGGAGAAGGCTAGACAAACACAGCAGGCCTCATGCTTCCTTCAATAAGGGAATATCTGAATGGTGGGGAGAGAAAAAAAAAAGTCAAACTTCTGCAGTTCACTACACACCAGAAATACTACTGTCGAAAGCAAGATAGGCTCCCACTTCCATATGTGATACTGCAGTGGTCTTCCTGTCCTCACAACACAGCAGAAGGCACCTCTGAAGGACTCTGTTCCAACCTGCCTTTGTGAGCAGGACCATCACCAGCTCCAGCCTTGAAAATCTCCAAAGACTGAGACTCCATCACCTCTCTGGGTGCCTATCTGGTCCTGCACTACCCTCTCAGCACAAAAGATTTTCCCTAATACCCAATCTGAATCTGTCAAGTTACAGCTTGTGGCCATTGCCCCATGTTACATCATTCAGCTGAGAGGAGTTTGGCTCCGCTGCCTTTTCAACGCCCTGTAATTGTCATCAGTTGTTGTCTTGGACCTCAGCTGCTTCTTCACCACACTAAAGCAGCCTAGTTCCCTCAGTCACCCCTCACAGGCCCCAGCTATCTTGGCAAGTCTCCAACAGAGCCTGTTACATCTCTCTTGAACTAGGGGTCCCACAACAAGAGACACTATTCCCTGGAGAGCCTCACCAATGTTTAGGTGAAGGTAATAACTTCCCTTAAGACTTACAATTTCCTTTTTTCCCATGACCTCTCAATCTTTTAGTTCCTCAAAATGTCCAAGACATTTCTTACTATAACAGGGATGGTTTGAAATACATGGATCACACTTGTTCTTAGCCAACTTGAAGAAATGCAGCCTCCTCCAGTAGCTGCAGCTTCCTCATCTTTGAGCCACAAGCACAAGCTTTATGGTCTCCTGCTGCAAGGGTTAATCTGTTACTGTACAACCAGCCTTAGAGGCAATACCTGTTTCCAGGCAATGATAAAATTGACAGTACAGAGGCAATATCCTCAGATTTCTACACTGCAGACACTTCTTGGTAAGATTCACTTTTGAATTTCTGCTGTTTATGCACTTGATGTTTAAAGCCCATCTTGGGATATGCTGCCCTTTCGCAGAAAACCCCTTTAACTGCTTTTACGGAAAGGGATCTGGGTGGCATTACTACGTCTCTAGGGCTTGACAGCATGGGAAGGAGAGGTTCTGCCCTGAGCTATCTACCAGGCAGTTAACACTTGCCTAAGACACAGCAGTCTCTGCAGAAGCAACCTTAAGCTGCACTTTCACATCAACTCTGGCACTGTAAGGCCACTCCTTCAGGGCTGAGCAGAAGTAAGGAACACCATTTGCACTGACTGTTTAACAGACTTGCCCCTCTGCCCTGCACAGTAAGTTCAAGCACATCCCTTTTAGGTCGTCTCACGTGCCAAGGCTGCAGCGTTGTACGCACTGTGGCAGTAAGCTGCTTACGAGAAGAGCCTAAAAATGAAGCCCACACATCACAAAGGTTTTGCATTCCAAGCACATCCTCCCACTCCCACCAACTTGTTTTCCACAAACACAGCTATTTTACTGCATTTGCACTATGATGCTAGAGGCTGGCATTTCTCTGCAAATCCTTCGCTAAGACAACAAGAGTGAGCAGCAGAACCCAACAGTCTTTCCAGACTGCCCTAGGCTCCCAGTCTGAGAGCACATCAGAAGGTATGAAATACTGCTTGCACATCTCAGTTGTGAAACATGCCATGGAGACTGGGACACATCTTTTCAAAAGCTCCTCTGGTGCCTGACACACATGGGGCCAATCCTTGCCATTTTCATCCTAGGTAGTCAACTGCAGAATCTGCTCTTGCAAGAGTCTCATTCAGTGTTCCTTGCCCAAGTCACGTACCATCTGTGTATTCCTCAGAGGAAGTGAGGGATAAAAGGCTCTGTATGTCACTGCTTTCTGAATCCTGGACCTCTTTGTGTACAGGTCTACTGCCAGCCATACCAGCTACCCAGGAAGAGGTAGCAGCCTGATGCACAAGAACAGTTTCAGAGCGCTGAGAGCCACTGGCTTCACACAGTCCAGAATGTCCGGGAGCTTCGTCTTCTCTTTCAAAGCTATTGCAAGCCCCTTGGTCCTGATGCTGCATCTCTCTGGCTCCATTCTGCCCAGCTTCCTCTGAGAGCACGATCTGCACGCGGGAGTCTGAGGGTGGAATGCAGTTCCCTGTGCTGCCATACACCGCTTCTTCGTAGGATGGCAAGGCCACTTGGACGCCATCTACCACGATAGAGACCTGATCTCCAGACACACCTTGGTCTCGCCTAAAAAAAAAGAAACAAAGAGGGAGGAGGGGACAAAAAAAAAAAAAAGAAAAACCAAGCAGAACATTTTTAATTTTATATATAATTTACCAAGAATTCCAGTAATCTGCCACAGCAGACTTGTAACGCTCACCATTGGCTTATTCAGGGGAGAACACACAGAAACATGAATGGTGGTTTAGCAAGGCCAAGCAAGCCCAGCCTTGCAGCCTTGTGAATTGCCATAAACATGAGCAGGGAGTGTAATTCACAGTGCCTGACGGATTTATCAGCAAGAGCTGAAAAGGTTGCAGTGCTTCCCACCTCACCTGCCTCCACAGCTAAATCTGACAAAGACAGTGACTCAGAGCCCTCTGCTGTCACAACCAGCTCCAAACACCGTTGATTTCAGCTTGTTTTATTCTGCGGCACCCAGAACTGCCTGTTCTGCCACCTTTGCTGCTGGTGAGATAGCCTCTGGCAGGCGGCTCTTAAACTGGCACAGTGCGAATCACCTGGGCTCGTGAGTCAAGAGTCCTGAGATTGAGTTTTTCTTTTCTAGTGGTTTGGACTTCTTCAGAAAAGGGCAGACTCCAGGGCCCGCCCACCTTCTGGCTGCTGGACAGCCATATCCCTGCTCTTATTTAAGGAGTACTGGTAGCTGGTTTGGAGGAGAGATTCCACAATGACTTTGTTGATCTCAGCTGGCAGCAGTGTTATGGCTGTGTCCCTCCTCTCATCCATGAACCCGGGCCAGGAGGGTTCTCCTCCCACAGCAGGGACCGATGGCAGATCTGCATGTGTATCTAATCAGCAGTGCTGTCACAGGATCTCTCAAACAGACTGGGGGAGATGCACGTACGTTCCTAGATACGTACTTCCATAGCTATCCAAGGCTAGAAAAGGCAGGAGACTGATCTACAGGCAGGCTAGTAGGGATCATAGCTTTTCACATTCAAAGCCAGGGAAAGATCCAAGGCTAGAAAAGGCAGGAGACTGATCTACAGGCAGGCTAGTAGGGATCATAGCTTTTCACATTCAAAACCAGGGAAAGAGAGCAAGGAAACCACTCATCAGATGGCATGTTAGAGTGGGGACTGCTGCTGGGTGCTGCAGACCACCATTTCAGACTGCTGCTGGACCATGGGGCAGAGGTGCCGCTGGAGCACCTCTGGAACAGAGAAGCAAGGAGGTAAGTTGCTCCGAAATCAAGGCCTAAACGAAGTACTTCAATGGATTTCTGCTGCAAAGAAAGAGGATACCTGTGAGCCCCTCCAAACCCCAGCTACACTTACCTGCTATGATGGAATGACTTCAGCTTCGGCTGCAGCAGAACAAACAGCACAACTAAGAGCAGAATCAGGGCAACAGAGCTTGCTGTGGAGGCTACTATGGACAGCGTGGGCACTCCAATTGTTGGAGGAGAGTCCTTTTCTACAAAATCAAGAGGAACACAAGGTAAAATGATCCACTCTCTTAAATCACTGTCCTAGGGAAGGAAAGACATTCACAGTGCCTGCTTTCAGGAGCTGCACTTGGGTGCACATGTGAGGAGCCCGTTTCCCCATACAGTCAAGGCACATGTGCTGTCCCTTAGAGAAGACAGTTCAGAGCTCAACCTGACACCTCTCCATCTAAAGGGAACCTAAAATATGTACATACAAGGGTCCTTTGGAAAAATACAAGGCAAACAGAAAAGCAGTGCAAGCAGGCCATGGGAACTCATAGGTGGAAGTAGGGGTTATGTTATATATAGATCAGGCAGAGCAAAAGCTAAAAAATGTCACCAGAAAGGCTAATAATTGCCTAGCACAGTAAGCAGGATATTTTAGGCCAAACAATAGGAAAAGTTCCAGCTACTGAGTTTATCAGCTAATGGAACAGTCTCCCAAGGGAAGGGGTGGAAGTCACCTGGCTGGGTATATTAAAGACACAGCAAGTGTTCAGTTTCTCTCACACTAATGTATGCCAGGGAACAGAGAGGGAAGGCAGATGTTGCTTCAGGATGCTGAGTTTTCAGTGTTAGAAGCGCGTGCCCTGTTCACATTACTGCTTCCTAACCCTTCCCCAGCTGTGCCCCATGACTGCATGGGAACCCATCTGGCTTTTAAAGGTCCCTTGCCAAACACGAATAAATTGAGAGTCGAGAGAGAATGGAGCTGGTATTGCTGAGCACTGCATATCATGCCTAGAATGCTACACTCGTGCTTTCCCGTTGCTTTGGTAGATATCTGAAAAGCCTCACCTCCCCACTGACAAATACTATCATGCATTTCACATTCAGGACATTCCCTCATATGCAATTCCTCAATTCCTTTTTGCTACATTCAACACATTCTTCAGGTGCACAAGTCTCAAGCTGCAGAATGATGCAGGACACACATGCAGGTAGGGATGAGGGGAAGAAGAGCATGAAAATAGAAGAAAAATGCTAGAGGACCACTGTTTTCAAGCCTACAGCCTGAAATCTACACCCAAAACAGGCACGTAGGCTGGAAAGCCAGTTGGCATTTTCTGCATCTTCTCTTAAGAGCAAACCTACTAGTTTAGTTGGTTTGAACTTGTTTTCCTGAATTTTTCTAGAACTAGCTCGACCTCTTCCCAGGGCAAAAAAAGCCTGGTGCATTTTTCCTCGTGGCAAATAGTATTGAGTGAGGACTTCCATTTTCAAGATTACTCAGTGCACTGAGTAGGCTGACAAGGAAGGGGGTAGGCTAATAGAGGTAGTCCATTTGCAGCATCAGCACATGATGCTGTAAAGCTGCTCACAACACAGGGTACCTTCCGGCACATCCACCACGTCATTTTCCAACAAGATGCTCAGTAACGCATACAATAAAATGTCAAAAGGCTGTAGGGCTGACAGGTTCAGAGCTAAAGAAAGCATCTCTTCTCAGTGGTGTCCAGCAATGGGACAAGGGGCAATGGGCACAAACTGGAACACAGGAAGTTCCATCCGAACATCAGGAAAAACTTCTTTACTTTGAGGGTGGCAGAGCACTGGAACGGGCTGCCCAGGGAGTCTCCTTCTCTGGAGACTTTCAAAATCCATCTGGTCATGCTTCTGTACAACCTGCTCTAGATCAAGGGCGGGGTGGACTAGAGTTTCCCCAGAGGCCCCTTCCAACCTCTACCACCCTGATTCTGGGATTTAATTTACTCTATATGGAGCAGGTGGGATCTTACCCATTATCAATCATTTTAAGACCTACTGCCTTTCTCTTTATAGCCTCCTGCCTCCTCCTCCTCCCTCTTAGCCCTGTGAAAGAGACCCCCTAGGTAATCCTCAGCTGTCTCTGACCCTGACCAGTTGGTTCAAAGCCTCTGCTGTGAAAGCAATGGCTTTTTTTACTAGGTCAGACTTTTGAGGTCCCATATTTCTGAAAAGGCCACTGATCCTTCAGGGTGCTAAAGAAATCTGAGAGATTTCTGTTCGTCACAACACAATCCCTTCAGCCCTGATATAGAACAAGTGCCACCACGCAGAAATGCCACCCAGGGAACACTACCTGCAATAGTACATCTTTGATCTCCAGCCTAGGTACAGCAAGGGGAAGGGGCACTGTGGTGGAAAGGAAGCTTATGTTGAAGTTGAAAAAGCCTCTTCCAGATCTAGTTGCTGACAGGCAAGCTCACAACTCCCTTTGTTACACATCATAGGAAAGGCCTGTTGGAGTGGCTGTGACAGAGCCACTGAGAAGATGACACTGTCTTTCGGACAAGACAGGATGTTCCAGAGATCACAGTTATGCGGTGAGCTCCATAAAGAGCTTTAAGAAGGTGCTTTTCTGTTTCCTTCTGATTAAGCAAATCATTTTGCTTTGTGGATTACAAGACTTAGTTTTGGAGTGTACATCTTGCTGACTCAGGATGACAGAGCAATAAGTCTATCAAAAAGCCAAACCTGCAGCAGGGAGGGAGGTCTCCCTTTACCCAGTATACATGCTTTAGAAACCAGAAGAGCCACAGGCAAACTAAGAGCCGTATGACAAAAATTTTCCCGCAAACGTTTTTACTTTCCTGCTTTGTTGGAGGAATTCCTGTTCAGCTGGGAGAGACCCACAAAACAAAAGCTGTCCACTTCCATTTGGAGAGAAACAGAAATCATTTGTCGGCACTGTCCTTCCCTGCCAGTACAGTGAAAAGCAGCATCATTGAGCTCTTTGCCACAGGAGACCTACAGTTACTTAACCCATTAGCAAGGAAGATTGGCTCTACATGTGCACGTGCACATGCGGACGGGTACACCACTGAGGGAGATGTACTGTCAGATCCATCAGGAGCAAAACCAGACAGCATGGAAAATGCTTCAGTGAGTGCCTTCCCTGGTTCTGGAATGAGAGCTGTAAAAATAACAGGCTCCACCTAAGAAAGAGGTTGCCTCCTTTATACTCCCTCCCACAGCTTGTCTCTCTGTGTGAGGGACTCCGAGCCTGCACCTGACAGGCTGTTACAGACGCGATGTTTCTAATAAAGAGCCGTGATTCTGAGCTGCATTTATGGAATTGCCAGAGCAATGAGAGGCAACTGTATGGGATTCCTCGGCATCATACAGACTCGGTGTTTAAGAATAATCTGAAAAGCTAATGCAAGGGCAATTCTGACTGTCCCACTGGAATCAGGGAGCACTCACCTGGGCTGAGCCTGCAGCTGACTTCCATGGCTGGGTTCCACTCTCCATTCTTGCAGGTCAAGTATTTATAATCTCCTTTCAGCATGTAGCCTTCAACACACAGATACTCTATGACACTGCCTGAAGTCAGAGGGTTGTTGCAAGGGCTAGGGTGGCATTTATAGCCTCCATTCTCAGGCTGTGGCGGCTGGGGACAATCTGGAAAAAAAGAGAAAGCGTCACAGAGGATATCTTAGAGGAAGACATCTGTTGCACAATAGATAATGGAACACAGGCAGACTTCCACCTACGAACACCCACTAAATTAAGAAATTACCAAAGCCAAGAAGAAAGACTGATACATGTTGGCAGGGAACACTGCTCAGTTTCACCTCTGGTATGACTTCTATGATTGCTAAATACTGCTTGTTATCCCAGTGGCACAACCTAGTTGGCAGGCATCAAACTGGTAATATTTTTGAACAGTGACACAGAGATTCCACATGAAAGAGGCCCAGAAAATCCTTGGTGCTATCTTTGCCCACAGCTGTTTCACTAGAGGCTGGGAGGAATCTAACTTTCCTATTAGCCCAAAACAGATAAAACATGAGCCCTCCTATCGAAACAAGCAAAGGATGCAACATCCCACCGTACTATGGGCACATCAAGGTACAGAGTAGCCCCTAGGCCACCCTGGAAGCCTGTAAGAGCACACTGATTTTAGCTATTTTACAATATATACTACTAACAGTATGGGTAATAGAGATTTGCCGCAGTAGCACCAAGTATTCTAACCTATTTCTAAGAAGGAATTAGTTATATTACAAAGATTTCTAAAAACCCCTCTGTTTACCCATGCAAAGTCCGGAGTGCTGAAGGCGCTTTGAATTTCTCCTTGCATCTCCCCTATCCTGGCAAATGGGTATAGGCCACATCTGGGGTATTGTGTCCAGTTCTGGGCTCCCCAGTTCAAGACAGACAAGGAACTACTGCAGGGGGTCCAGCAGAGGCTACAAAGATGATTAGGAGACTGGAGCATCCCTCTGATGAGGAAAGGCTGAGAGACCTGGGTCTGTTTAGCCTGGAGAAAATCAAGAGGGGATCTTATCAATGCTTACCAATATCTGAAGGGTGGGTGTCTAGAGTATGGGGCCAGGCTCCTTTCAGTGGTGCCCAGCAACAGGACAAGGGGCAACAGACAAACTGAAACACAGGAAGTTCCATCTGAACATCAGGAAAAACTTCTTTGAGGGTGACAGAGCACTGGAACAGGCTGTCCAGAGAGGATGAGGACTCTCCTTCTCTGGAGATATTCAAAACCCTCCTGGATGTGGTCCTGTGCAACTTGCTCTAGGTGAACCTGCTCCAGCAGGGAGGTTGGACTAGATGATCTCCAGAGTTCCCTTCTAAACCCTACCATTCTGTGATTCTCTGACATAACACATGCCAGAAATTTTCTTGTAGCATTTTCAATAGCCATTCAAATAAAAACAACAAAACCACAAATGTGGAAACTGGCCTGAAAAGAGGATATTTGCATTGTTTAGAATTTCCTCTCCTCTGGCAGGTCACAGTAACTCTGTGGAACAGCCCCAACACACCCTGCTGACACCACGTACATGCCTGGCTGAAAGGAGAAATCCTCATTTTTCCTATTAAATCCACATCAGCTTCCCAATCTTCGCAAAAGAAAACACCAAGATCCTTCCTGAGATACTCCGGAGCATGGAAATCCAGCCAACCCACCCACCCTATTCCTCCTCAGCATGGTGACCCAGGCCTGCCCTTAAACCCTGGAGCACGCATTTCCACCTTCTGCCTCTAAGTGTCCCACTTACTGTAGGACAAACAGCTGGGAAAAGTTCAAGCAAGTGGGTTCTGGGAAAGACTTAAGAAGCAAAAGAAAACTTCAGAGATTCATTCCACTGTGGAAAAATTTGCTAGAGTGGTGCAGTGCAGGTGACCCTTGAACCTAATCACATGTGTGACTGCATCATAGGTAGCACCTCGTAAATGCCAGTAAACCCTGATACGAAGTGCTGAGGGAAGCCAAAACCCCTCTGGTATGAGTTCTGCCAGCTTTGTAACTGCAGTTCAATTTAATTCTTGAGAGAAAAGGTTAACAGGGGTCTGAGCAGCAGCTTTTTAAGACGACTTTGACTTCAGAAGATTTAGGAAATAAGCTTCGGAGAAGCCACTGTCCCATGCCCTCATGAGTATTAACTGTTGACTCTTCTGTGTTTCTTTGTTTTTCCTTTTGGCAATAATTTTCCATTTTGTAGCCAATATTTTAACCCTTTGCCTTGTGAGGCTAAACGTTGCTTTCAGTTTAAGCCTGCCCAATACTTGGGGTCAGCCGGGATCAGCTGAAGTGACAGTCTTATGGCACATTCACATTCAGGCACACGGACAAATGCCCTGCTCCAACTGCAGCCGAGGAGCTATTTTAGTGCCGGAAATATTCCCAGCAGATTAACAAGCACCTCTCTAAGCAATGGTAGAGCACTGTGGGGAAAAGCTACTGTTCCCACAGCAACTGCCAAAACTCAGGAGCAGAAAGGACAACTTTCATACACCTTTTTATGACACAGGAGGTACCTGGAATTGCTTGGGAGATACACTGCTCCCCCTTTTCCTGAGCTGTACCCACACATGGCCATTGCACCAGAAGCCCTTTTGGATCAGCTGGCAGCTCAGTGTTTGACCACCCCTCCCCTCACCCCCCCCCGCCTTAGAGCGTAAAGTGTCACCTACACTGATGAGGTTTCTGAGTTACATACAAAAATCAGCCAGCCAACAAGAAACAAGTGCTCATTTACATTGCAGTAGCTCTTTCAAAGGCTTGGAAACATCGCTGCATCAGTCACTTACAGAACCCTGACCTGGCCTCCTTGCACAAGGGCTTCAGGAAGAGATGTGCAGCTACACAACTGCAGCTTGATTTCCTCCTCACCTCCACAGGCCACTTGGCACACAAAAGGAGAGAAGCAGCTGATAAGTCTGTTCAGACAGTTGTCCCTGAGTTGTCCTCTTCACACAGGGAAGAGATTGCAGAATTAGTCACCTCCCCTTTTTTTCCTCCCACCTTCTTAGGTCATTTGTCATCACAGGCCTCAAAGAGCGTCAGAAGTATTTTAAAATGTCACCTTCACTGTGACGAAGAGCACTGTTTATGTGCTGTCAAAACAGATAAAAAAAGATCCAGATCAGGCAGTCAGAACATCAAGATCCTCTGCTGCCAACCTCACTGAGCATCTCTGGGCATCCTCAGCTACCCTGGAAGACCACCTGAATTGACCTTCGCGAGGCAGCCTCAGGGGAGCAGAGCATCGCAGAGCCTGCAGCTTTGGCGAGGGCTACTAGACAGCTATTAGACAGCTTTAAAGATTGCTGAAGGCGGCCCAGGCAAGGGCTGGGTGGGCAAGATCATGGACCAGTAATGCCTGAAAAACTGAGGAAGTCA